>NC_143026.1:89349820-89557320 GCF_057628025.1 Oncorhynchus mykiss | reverse complement strand
GTATATGTGTCATAAAGAACATGGTATATGTGTCATAAAGAACATGGTACATGTGTCATAAAGAACATGGTATATGTGTCATAAAGAACATGGTATACGTGTCATAAAGAACATGGTATATGTGTCATAAAGAACATGGTATATGTGTCATAAAGAACATGGTATATGTGTCATAAAGAACATGGTATACGTGTCATAAAGAACATGGTATATGTGCCATAAAGAACATGGTATATGTGTCATAAAGAACATGGTACATGTGTCATAAAGAACATGGTATATGTGCCATAAAGAACATGGTATATGTGTCATAAAGAACATGGTATATGTGTCATAAAGAACATGGTATATGTGTCATGAATAACATGGTATATGTGTCATAAAGAACATGGTACATGTGTCATAAAGAACATGGTATATGTGTCATAAAGAACATGGTATATGTGTCATAAAGAACATGGTATATGTGTCATAAAGAACATGGTATACGTGTCATAAAGAACATGGTCTATGTGTCATAAAGAACATGGTATATGTGTCATAAAGAACATGGTATATGTGTCATAAAGAACATGGTATATGTGTCATAAAGAACATGGTATACGTGTCATAAAGAACATGGTATATGTGTCAGAAAGAACATGGTACATGTGTCATAAAGAACATGGTATATGTGTCATAAAGAACATGGTATATGTGTCATAAAGAACATGGTATACGTGTCATAAAGAACATGGTATATGTGTCATAAAGAACATGGTATATGTGTCATAAAGAACATGGTATATGTGTCATAAAGAACATGGTATATGTGTCATAAAGAACATGGTATATGTGTCATAAAGAACATGGTATACGTGTCATAAAGAACATGGTATATGTGTCAGAAAGAACATGGTACATGTGTCATAAAGAACATGGTATATGTGTCATAAAGAACATGGTATATGTGTCATAAAGAACATGGTATATGTGTCATAAAGAACATGGTACATGTGTCATAAAGAACATGGTATATGTGTCATAAAGAACATGGTATATGTGTCATAAAGAACATGGTATATGTGTCATAAAGAACATGGTATACGTGTCATAAAGAACATGGTATATGTGTCATAAAGAACATGGTATATGTGTCATAAAGAACATGGTACATGTGTCATAAAGAACATGGTATATGTGTCATAAAGAACATGGTATACGTGTCATAAAGAACATGGTATATGTGTCATAAAGAACATGGTACATGTGTCATAAAGAACATGGTATACGTGTCATAAAGAACATGGTATATGTGTCATAAAGAACATGGTATATGTGTCATAAAGAAGATGGTACATGTGTCATAAAGAACATGGTATATGTGTCATAAAGAACATGGTATATGTGTCATAAAGAACATGGTATATGTGTCATAAAGAACATGGTATACGTGTCATAAAGAACATGGTATATGTGTCATAAAGAACATGGTATATGTGTCATAAAGAACATGGTACATGTGTCATAAAGAACATGGTATATGTGTCATAAATAACATGGTATATGTGTCATAAAGAACATGGTATATGTGTCATAAAGAACATGGTACATGTGTCATAAAGAACATGGTATAAGTGTCATAAAGAACATGGTATATGTGTCATAAAGAACATGGTACATGTGTCATAAAGAACATGGTATAAGTGTCATAAAGAACATGGTATATGTGTCATAAAGAACATGGTACATGTGTCATAAAGAACATGGTATATGTGTCATAAAGAACATGGTATATGTGTCATAAAGAACATGGTATACGTGTCATAAAGAACATGGTATACGTGTCATAAAGAACATGGTATATGTGTCATAAAGAACATGGTATATGTGTCATAAAGAACATGGTATATGTGTCATAAAGAACATGGTATATGTGTCATAAAGAACATGGTATATGTGTCATAAAGAACATGGTATACGTGTCATAAAGAACATGGTATACGTGTCATAAAGAACATGGTATATGTGTCATAAAGAACATGGTATACGTGTCATAAAGAACATGGTATACGTGTCATAAAGAACATGGTATATGTGTCATAAAGAACATGGTATATGTGTCATAAAGAACATGGTATATGTGTCATAAAGAACATGGTATATGTGTCATAAAGAACATGGTATATGTGTCATAAAGAACATGGTACATGTGTCATAAAGAACATGGTATATGTGTCATAAAGAACATGGTATATGTGTCATAAAGAACATGGTATACGTGTCATAAAGAACATGGTACATGTGTCATAAAGAACATGGTATATGTGTCATAAAGAACATGGTATATGTGTCATAAAGAACATGGTATACGTGTCATAAAGAACATGGTATATGTGTCATTAAGAATATGGTATACGTGTCATAAAGAACATGGTATATGTGTCATAAAGAACATGGTATACGTGTCATAAAGAACATGGTATATGTGTCATTAAGAATATGGTACATGTGTCATAAAGAACATGGTATATGTGTCATAAAGAACATGGTATATGTGTCATAAAGAACATGGTATATGTGTCATAAAGAACATGGTATACGTGTCATAAAGAACATGGTATATGTGTCATAAAGAACATGGTATACGTGTCATAAAGAACATGGTATATGTGTCATAAAGAACATGGTACATGTGTCATAAAGAACATGGTATATGTGTCATAAATAACATGGTATATGTGTCATAAAGAACATGGTATATGTGTCATAAAGAACATGGTACATGTGTCATAAAGAACATGGTATATGTGTCATAAATAACATGGTATATGTGTCATAAAGAACATGGTATATGTGTCATAAAGAACATGGTATATGTGTCATAAAGAAGATGGTACATGTGTCATAAAGAACATGGTATATGTGTCATAAAGAACATGGTACATGTGTCATAAAGAACATGGTATATGTGTCATAAAGAACATGGTATATGTGTCATAAAGAACATGGTATATGTGTCATAAAGAACATGGTATATGTGTCATAAAGAACATGGTACATGTGTCATAAAGAACATGGTATAAGTGTCATAAAGAACATGGTATATGTGTCATAAAGAACATGGTACATGTGTCATAAAGAACATGGTATAAGTGTCATAAAGAACATGGTATATGTGTCATAAAGAACATGGTACATGTGTCATAAAGAACATGGTATATGTGTCAGAAAGAACATGGTATATGTGTCATAAAGAACATGGTATACGTGTCATAAAGAACATGGTATACGTGTCATAAAGAACATGGTATATGTGTCATAAAGAACATGGTATATGTGTCATAAAGAACATGGTATATGTGTCATAAAGAACATGGTATATGTGTCATAAAGAACATGGTATATGTGTCATAAAGAACATGGTATACGTGTCATAAAGAACATGGTATACGTGTCATAAAGAACATGGTATATGTGTCATAAAGAACATGGTATACGTGTCATAAAGAACATGGTATACGTGTCATAAAGAACATGGTATATGTGTCATAAAGAACATGGTATATGTGTCATAAAGAACATGGTATATGTGTCATAAAGAACATGGTATATGTGTCATAAAGAACATGGTATATGTGTCATAAAGAACATGGTACATGTGTCATAAAGAACATGGTATATGTGTCATAAAGAACATGGTATATGTGTCATAAAGAACATGGTATACGTGTCATAAAGAACATGGTACATGTGTCATAAAGAACATGGTATATGTGTCATAAAGAACATGGTATATGTGTCATAAAGAACATGGTATACGTGTCATAAAGAACATGGTATATGTGTCATAAAGAACATGGTATACGTGTCATAAAGAACATGGTATATGTGTCATAAAGAACATGGTATACGTGTCATAAAGAACATGGTATATGTGTCATAAAGAACATGGTACATGTGTCAAAAAGAACATGGTATATGTGTCATAAAGAACATGGTATATGTGTCATAAAGAACATGGTATATGTGTCATAAAGAACATGGTATATGTGTCATAAAGAACATGGTATATGTGCCATAAAGAACATGGTATATGTGTCATAAAGAACATGGTACATGTGTCATAAAGAACATGGTACATGTGTCATAAAGAACATGGTATATGTGTCATAAAGAACATGGTATATGTGTCATAAAGAACATGGTATATGTGTCATAAAGAACATGGTATATGTGTCATAAATAACATGGTATATGTGTCATAAAGAACATGGTACATGTGTCATAAAGAACATGGTATATGTGTCATAAAGAACATGGTATATGTGTCATAAAGAACATGGTATATGTGTCATAAATAACATGGTATATGTGTCATACAGAACATGGTATATGTGTCATAAAGAACATGGTATATGTGTCATAAAGAACATGGTATATGTGTCATAAAGAACATGGTATATGTGTCATAAAGAACATGGTATATGTGTCATAAAGAACATGGTATATGTGTCATAAAGAACATGGTGAACATGTCATAAAGAACATGGTATATGTATCATAAAGAACATGGTGAACATGTCATAAAGAACATGGTATACGTGTCATAAAGAACATGGTACATGTGTCATAAAGAACATGGTATATGTGTCATAAAGAACATGGTACATGTGTCATAAAGAACATGGTATATGTGTCATAAAGAACATGGTATATGTGTCATAAAGAACATGGTATATGTGTCATAAAGAACATGGTATATGTGTCATAAAGAACATGGTATATGTGTCATAAAGAACATGGTACATGTGTCATAAAGAACATGGTATATGTGTCATAAAGAACATGGTGAACATGTCATAAAGAACATGGTATATGTGTCATAAAGAACATGGTACATGTGTCATAAAGAACATGGTATATGTGTCATAAAGAACATGGTATATGTGTCATAAAGAACATGGTATATGTGTCATAAAGAACATGGTATATGTGTCATAAAGAACATGGTACATGTGTCATAAAGAACATGGTGTATGTGTCATAAATAACATGGTATATGTGTCATAAAGAACATGGTATACGTGTCATAAAGAACATGGTATATGTGTCATAAAGAACATGGTATATGTGTCATAAAGAACATGGTGAACATGTCATAAAGAACATGGTATATGTGTCACAAAGAACATGGTACATGTGTCATAAAGAACATGGTATATGTGTCATAAAGAACATGGTGAACATGTCATAAAGAACATGGTACATGTGTCATAAAGAACATGGTATATGTGTCATAAAGAACATGGTGAACATGTCATAAAGAACATGGTATATGTGTCATAAAGAACATGGTATATGTGTCATAAAGAACATGGTATATGTGTCATAAAGAACATGGTACATGTGTCATAAAGAACATGGTATATGTGTCATAAAGAACATGGTGAACATGTCATAAAGAACATGGTATATGTGTCATAAAGAACATGGTATATGTGTCATAAAGGACATGGTATATGTGTCATAAAGAACATGGTATATGTGTCATAAAGAACATGGTATATGTGTCATAAAGAACATGGTATATGTGTCATAAAGAACATGGTATATGTGTCATAAAGAACATGGTATACGTGTCATAAAGAACATGGTATATGTGTCATAAAGAACATGGTATATGTGTCATAAAGAACATGGTACATGTGTCATAAAGAACATGGTATCTGTGTCATAAAGAACATGGTATATGTGTCATAAAGAACATGGTATATGTGTCATAAAGAACATGGTATACGTGTCATAAAGAACATGGTATATGTGTCATAAAGAACATGGTACATGTGTCATAAAGAACATGGTATATGTGTCATAAAGAACATGGTACATGTGTCATAAAGAACATGGTATATGTGTCATAAAGAACATGGTATATGTGTCATAAAGAACATGGTATATGTGTCATAAAGAACATGGTATATGTGTCATAAAGAACATGGTATATGTGTCATAAAGAACATGGTATACGTGTAATAAAGAACATGGTATATGTGTCATAAAGAACATGGTATATGTGTCATAAAGAACATGGTATATGTGTCATAAAGAACATGGTATATGTGCCATAAAGAACATGGTACATGTGTCATAAAGAACATGGTATATGTGTCATAAAGAACATGGTATATGTGTCATAAAGAACATGGTATATGTGTCATAAAGAACATGGTATATGTGTCATAAAGAACATGGTATATGTGTCATAAAGAACATGGTACATGTGTCATAAAGAACATGGTACATGTGTCATAAAGAACATGGTGAACATGTCATAAAGAACATGGTATATGTGTCATAAAGAACATGGTACATGTGTCATAAAGAACATGGTATATGTGTCATAAAGAACATGGTATATGTGTCATAAAGAACATGGTATATGTGTCATAAAGAACATGGTACATGTGTCATAAAGAACATGGTATATGTGTCATAAAGAACATGGTATATGTGTCATAAAGAACATGGTATATGTGTCATAAAGAACATGGTATATGTGTCATAAAGAACATGGTATATGTGTCATAAAGAACATGGTATATGTGTCATAAAGAACATGGTATATGTGTCATAAAGAACATGGTATATGTGTCATAAAGAACATGGTATATGTGTCATAAAGAACATGGTATATGTGTCATAAAGAACATGGTACATGTGCCATAAAGAACATGGTACATGTGTCATAAAGAACATGGTATATGTGTCATAAAGAACATGGTATATGTGTCATAAAGAACATGGTATACGTGTCATAAAGAACATGGTATATGTGTCATAAAGAACATGGTATATGTGTCATAAAGAACATGGTACATGTGTCATAAAGAACATGGTATATGTGTCATAAAGAACATGGTATATGTGTCATAAAGAACATGGTATATGTGTCATAAAGAACATGGTATATGTGTCATAAAGAACATGGTACATGTGTCATAAAGAACATGGTATCTGTGTCATAAAGAACATGGTATATGTGTCATAAAGAACATGGTATATGTGTCATAAAGAACATGGTATACGTGTCATAAAGAACATGGTATATGTGTCATAAAGAACATGGTACATGTGTCATAAAGAACATGGTATATGTGTCATAAAGAACATGGTACATGTGTCATAAAGAACATGGTATATGTGTCATAAAGAACATGGTATACGTGTCATAAAGAACATGGTATATGTGTCATAAAGAACATGGTATATGTGTCATAAAGAACATGGTACATGTGTCATAAAGAACATGGTACATGTGTCATAAAGAACATGGTGAACATGTCATAAAGAACATGGTATATGTGTCATAAAGAACATGGTACATGTGTCATAAAGAACATGGTATATGTGTCATAAAGAACATGGTATATGTGTCATAAAGAACATGGTATATGTGTCATAAAGAACATGGTACATGTGTCATAAAGAACATGGTATATGTGTCATAAAGAACATGGTATATGTGTCATAAAGAACATGGTATATGTGTCATAAAGAACATGGTATATGTGTCATAAAGAACATGGTATATGTGTCATAAAGAACATGGTATATGTGTCATAAAGAACATGGTATATGTGTCATAAAGAACATGGTATATGTGTCATAAAGAACATGGTATATGTGTCATAAAGAACATGGTATATGTGTCATAAAGAACATGGTACATGTGCCATAAAGAACATGGTACATGTGTCATAAAGAACATGGTATATGTGTCATAAAGAACATGGTATATGTGTCATAAAGAACATGGTATACGTGTCATAAAGAACATGGTATATGTGTCATAAAGAACATGGTATATGTGTCATAAAGAACATGGTACATGTGTCATAAAGAACATGGTATATGTGTCATAAAGAACATGGTATATGTGTCATAAAGAACATGGTATATGTGTCATAAAGAACATGGTATATGTGTCATAAAGAACATGGTATATGTGTCATAAAGTGCATGGTATAACAGAGTAACAGTGTCCTATTTTCTAATCCACAGGTCCAACTTGATGAAAATCACTCCAACTCTTGCACAGTACATTACCTCAATAATGTAGATCAAATATATACTTTGTAACAGTAAAGTAAAATAATGTGTGTTAGTGTGTGTTTGTGTTTGTTTGGCACCACAGAGAGGACTGAATCTCTTAGATTCTAAAAGATCTTCACAGTCAAATCATCCACTCATATAGACATACGTCTTGGCCTCTGATCAACACACTCAAGTCCCTGCCTAACCCTCTCTGGCTCTGTGCAACCATTGTACTGACTTGGATGAGACTAACATACAGCTCTGTGGTATATATCCCTTTTGAAACCAATAGGAGGTGCTATCATGCAGCATGTGAGTTAAGGTCTGCAGAGGAGCTTTGGCCTAAAAGGCACAAACAAACAGGAGCGTGTGGAGGGAGTGAGTGGAGGGGGTGAGTGGAGGGGGCTAGTAGAGGGGTGAGTGGAGGGGGCTAGTAGAGGGGTGAGTGGAGGGAGTGAGTGGAGGGGGCTAGTAGAGGGGTGAGTGGAGGGGGCGAGTAGAGGGGTGAGTGGAGGGGGCTAGTAGAGGGGTGAGTGGAGGGAGTGAGTGGAGGGGGCTAGTAGAGGGGTGAGTGGAGGGGGTGAGTGGAGGGAGTGAGTGGAGGGGGCTAGTAGAGGGGTGAGTGGAGGGGGTGAGTGGAGGGAGTGAGTGGAGGGGGTGAGTGGAGGGGGCTAGTAGAGGGGTGAGTGGAGGGGGCTAGTAGAGGGGTGAGTGGAGGGAGTGAGTGGAGGGGGCTAGTAGAGGGGTGAGTGGAGGGGGCTAGTAGAGGGGTGAGTGGAGGGGGCTAGTAGAGGGGTGAGTGGAGGGAGTGAGTGGAGGGGGCTAGTAGAGGGGTGAGTGGAGGGGGTGAGTGGAGGGAGTGAGTGGAGGGGGCTAGTAGAGGGGTGAGTGGAGGGGGTGAGTGGAGGGAGTGAGTGGAGGGGGTGAGTGGAGGGGGCTAGTAGAGGGGTGAGTGGAGGGGGTGAGTGGAGGGAGTGAGTGGAGGGGGTGAGTGGAGGGGGCTAGTAGAGGGGTGAGTGGAGGGAGTGAGTGGAGGGGGTGAGTGGAGGGGGCTAGTAGAGGGGTGAGTGGAGGGGGCTAGTAGAGGGGTGAGTGGAGGGAGTGAGTGGAGGGGGCTAGTAGAGGGGTGAGTGGAGGGGGTGAGTGGAGGGAGTGAGTGGAGGGGGCTAGTAGAGGGGTGAGTGGAGGGAGTGAGTGGAGGGGGCTAGTAGAGGGGTGAGTGGAGGGGGTGAGTGGAGGGAGTGAGTGGAGGGGGCTAGTAGAGGGGTGAGTGGAGGGGGTGAGTGGAGGGAGTGAGTGGAGGGGGTGAGTGGAGGGGGCTAGTAGAGGGGTGAGTGGAGGGGGTGAGTGGAGGGAGTGAGTGGAGGGGGTGAGTGGAGGGGGCTAGTAGAGGGGTGAGTGGAGGGAGTGAGTGGAGGGGGTGAGTGGAGGGGGCTAGTAGAGGGGTGAGTGGAGGGGGCTAGTAGAGGGGTGAGTGGAGGGAGTGAGTGGAGGGGGCTAGTAGAGGGGTGAGTGGAGGGGGTGAGTGGAGGGAGTGAGTGGAGGGGGCTAGTAGAGGGGTGAGTGGAGGGGGTGAGTGGAGGGAGTGAGTGGAGGGGGTGAGTGGAGGGGGCTAGTAGAGGGGGAGTGTGGAGGGAGTGAGTGGAGGGGGTGAGTGGAGGGGGCTAGTAGAGGGGTGAGTGGAGGGAGTGAATGGAGGGGGCGAGTGGAGGGAGTGAGTGGAGGGGGTGAGTGGAGGGGGCTAGTAGAGGGGTGAGTAGAGGGAGTGAATGGAGGGGGCGAGTGGAGGGGGCTAGTAGAGGGGGAGTGTGGAGGGAGTGAATGGAGGGGGTGAGTGGAGGGGGCTAGTAGAGGGGTGAGTGGAGGGAGTGAGTGGAGGGGGTGAGTGGAGGGGGCTAGTAGAGGGGTGAGTGGAGGGAGTGAATGGGGGGGCGAGTGGAGGGAGTGAGTGGAGGGGGTGAGTGGAGGGGGCTAGTAGAGGGGTGAGTAGAGGGAGTGAATGGAGGGGGCGAGTGGAGGGGGCTAGTAGAGGGGGAGTGTGGAGGGAGTGAATGGAGGGGGCGAGTGGAGGGGGCTAGTAGAGGGGGTGAGTGGAGGAGGTGAGTAGAGGGGGTGAGTGGAGGGGGCTAGTAGAGGGGTGAGTGGAGGGAGTGAATGGAGGGGGTGAGTGGAGGGGGCTAGTAGAGGGGGTGAGTGGAGGAGGTGAGTAGAGGGGGTGAGTGGAGGGGGCTAGTAGAGGGGGTGAGTGGAGGAGGTGAGTAGAGGGGGTGAGTGGAGGAGGCTAGTGGAAGGGGTGAGTGGAGAGGGCTAGTAGATGGGGTGAGTGGAGGAGGCTAGTGGAAGGGGTGAGTGGAGGGGGCTAGTAGAGGGGGTGAGTGGAGTTGCATAGTGGGGAGGCTAGTAGGGGGTGCGAGTGGAGGGCGCTAGTGGAGGGGGTAAGTGGAGGGTGTGAGGGAAGGGATGAGTTGAGGGGCAAGTGGAGGGGGTGAGTGGAGGGCGTGAGTGGAGGAGTGTGTGGAGGGAGCGAGTGGAGGGGCTAGTGGAGGGGGTGAGTGGAGGGTGTGAGTGGAAGGGATGAGTGGAGGGGCAAGTGGAGGGGGTGGGTGGAGGGTGTGAGTGGAGGCGGCTAGTGAAGGGGGTGAATGGAAGAGGATAGTGGAGGGGGTGAGTGGAGGAGGATAGTGGAGGGGGTGAGTGGAGGAGGATAGTGGAGGGGGTGAGTGGAGGGGGATAGTGGAGGGGGTGAGTGGAGGGGATGAATGGAGGGGGCTGGTGGGGGGGGTGTGGGGATGGAGTGAGTGGAGGGGGTGAGTGAAGGAGGCTAGTGGAGGGGCCGAGTGGAGGAGGCTAGTGGAGAGGATGAGTGGAGGGGGTGAGTGGAGGGGATGAGTGGAGGAGGCTAGTGGAGGGGATGAGTGGAGGGGGTCAGTGGAGGAGGCGATTGGAGGGGGTGAGTGGATGGCCAAATTGGAGGGGTGAGTGGAGGGGCAGAGTTAAGGGGTGAGTGGAGGAGGCTATTGGAGGGGATGAGTGGAGGAGGCTAGTGGAGGGGGCAAGTGGAGGGGGGTAGTGGAGGCGTAAGTAGAGTGGGCGAGTGGAGGAATGTGTGGAGGGGGTGAGTGGAGGGAGCTAGTAAAGGGGGTGAGTGGAGGAAGCTAGTGGAGGGGGTGAGTGGAGGAGGCTAATGTTGGGGGTGAGTGGAGGAGGTGTGTGGAGGAGGCTAGTGGAAGGGGTGAGTGGAGGGGCTAGTAGAGGGGGTGAGTGGAGTTGCATAGTGGGGAGGCTAGTAGGGGGTGCGAGTGGAGGGCGCTAGTGGAGGGGGTAAGTGGAGGGTGTGAGGGAAGGGATGAGTTGAGGGGCAAGTGGAAGGGGTGAGTGGAGGGCATGAGTGGAGGAGTGTGTGGAGGGAGCGAGTGGAGGGGGCTAGTGGAGGGGGTGAGTGGAGGGTGTGAGTGGAAGGGATGAGTGGAGGGGCAAGTGGAGGGGGTGAGTGGAGGGTGTGAGTGGAGGCGGCTAGTGAAGGGGGTGAATGGAAGAGGATAGTGGAGGGGGTGAGTGGAGGAGGATAGTGGAGGGGGTGAGTGGAGGGGGATAGTGGAGGGGGTGAGTGGAGGGGATGAGTGGAGGCGGCTGGTGGAGGGGGTGAGTGGAGGGGATGAGTGGAGGAGGCTAGTGGAGGGGATGAGTGGAGGGGGTCAGTGGAGGAGGCAATTGGAGGGGGTGAGTGGATGGGCAAATTGGAGGGGGTGAGTGGAGGGGCAGAGTTAAGGGGTGAGTGGAGCAGGCTAGTGGAGGGGATGAGTGGAGGAGGCTAGTGGAGGGGGCAAGTGGAGGGGGGTAGTGGAGGGGTAAGTAGAGTGGGTGAGTGGAGGAATGTGTGGAGGGGGTGAGTGGAGGGAGCTAGTAAAGGGGGTGAGTGGAGGGGGTGAGTGGAGGAGGCTAATGGAGGGTGTGAGTGGAAGGGATGAGTGGGGGGGCAAGTGGAGGGGGTGAGTGGAGGGTGTGAGTGGAGGCGGCTAGTGAAGGGGGTGAATGGAAGAGGATAGTGGAGGGGGTGAGTGGAGGAGGATAGTGGAGGGGGTGAGTGGAGGGGGATAGTGGAGGGGGTGAGTGGAGGGGATGAGTGGAGGGGGCTGGTGGAGCGGGTGTGGGGATGGAGTGAGTGAGTGGAGGGGGTGAGTGAAGGTGGCTAGTGGAGGGGCCGAGTGGAGGAGGCTAGTGGAGGGGATGAGTGGAGGGGGTGAGTGGAGGGGATGAGTGGAGGAGGCTAGTGGAGGGGATGAGTGGAGGGGGTCAGTGGAGGAGGCGATTGGAGGGGGTGAGTGGATGGGCAAATTGGAGGGGGTGAGTGGAGGGGCAGAGTTAAGGGGTGAGTGGAGCAGGCTAGTGGAGGGGATGAGTGGAGGAGGCTAGTGGAGGGGGCAAGTGGAGGGGGTAGTGGAGGGGTAAGTAGAGTGGGCGAGTGGAGGAATGTGTGGAGGGGGTGAGTCGAGGGAGCTAGTAAAGGGGGTGAGTGGAGGAGGCTAATATTGGGGGTGAGTGGAGGAGGCTAATATTGGGGGTGAGTGGAGGAGGTGTGTGGAGGAGGCTAGTAGAGGGGGTGAGTGGAAGTGGTGATTGTAGGAGGTGAGTGGAGGAGGCTAGTGGAGGGGGCGAGTGGAGGCGGCTAGTGGAGGGGGTGAGTGGAGGAGGCTAGTAGAGGGGGTGAGTGGAGGAGGCTAGTGGAGGGGGTGAGTGGAGGAGGCTAGTGGAGGGGGTGAGTGGATGGGCAAAATGGAGGGGGTGAGTGGAGGGGCATAGTGGAGGGGGTGAGTGGAGGGGCATAGTGGAGGGGGTGAGTGGAGGGGCATAGTGGAGGGGGTAAGTGGAGGGGGTGAGTGGAGGGGCATAGTGGAGGGGGTAAGTGGAGGGGCATAGTGGAGGGGCATAGTGGAGGGGGTGAGTGGAGGGGGTGAGTGGAGGAGGCTAGTGGAGGGGGTGAGTGGAGGGGCATAGTGGAGGGGGTGAGTGGAGGGGCATAGTGGAGGGGGTGAGTGGAGGAGGCTAGTAGAGGGGGTGAGTGGAGGAGGCTAGTGGAGGGGGTGAGTGGAGGAGGTGAGTGGAGGAGTCTAGTGGAGGGGGCGAGTGGAGGCGGCTAGTGGAGGGGGTGAGTGGAGGAGACTTGTGGAGGGGGTGAGTGGAGGATGCTAGTGGAGGGGATGAGTGGAGGGGTGAGTGGAGGCTAGTGGTTGGGCAAATTGGAGGGGGTGAGTGGAGGGGCAGAGTTTGGGGGTGATTGGAGGAGGCTAGTGGAGGGGACCGGTGGAGGAGGCTAGTGGAAGAGGCTAGTGGAGGGGGTGAGTGGAGGGGAATAGTGGAGGGGGTGATTGGAGGGGCATAGTGGAGGGGCATTGTGGAGGGAGTGAGTGGAGGGGGTGAGTGGAGGAGGCTAGTGTTGGGGGTGAGTGGAGGAGGCTAGTGGAGGGGGTGAGTGGATGGGTAAATTGGAGGGGGTGAGTGGAGGGGCATAGTGGAGGGGGTGAGTGGAGGGGGCGAGTGTAGGAGGCTAATGTTGGAGGTGAGTGGAGGAGGCTAGTGGAGGGGGTGAGTGGATGGGCAAATTGGAGGGGGTGAGTGGAGGGGCATAGTGGAGGGGGTGAGTGGAGGGGAATAGTGGAGGGGGTGATTGGAGGGGCATAGTGGAGGGGGTAAGTGGAGGGGCATAGTGGAGGGGGTGAGTGGAGGGGGTGAGTGTAGGAGGCTAATGTTGGAGGTGAGTGGAGGAGGCTAGTGGAGGGGGTGAGTGGATGGGCAAATTGGAGGGGGTGAGTGGAGGGGCATAGTGGAGGGGGTGAGTGGAGGGGAATAGTGGAGGGGGTGATTGGAGGGGCATAGTGGAGGGGCATAGTGGAGTGAGTGAGTGGAGGGGGTGAGTGGAGGAGGCTAATGTTGGGGGTGAGTGGAGGAGGCTAGTGGAGGGGGTGAGTGGATGGTTAAATTGGAGGGGGTGAGTGGAGGGGCATAGTGGAGGGGGTGAGTGGAAGTGGTGAGTGGGGGGGTGAGTGGAGGAGGCTAGTGGAAGATGCTAGAGGAGGAGGCTTGTAGAGGAGGCTAGTGGAGGGGATGAGTGGAGGGGTGAGTGGAGGGGGTGAGTGGAGGCTTGTGGAGGGGTGAGTAGAGGAGGCTGGTGGAGGAGTGTGTAGAGGGCTAGTGGAGGAGTGTGTGGAGCAGGCATGGAATAGAGACATCAATAGGCTCACTAGCCTCCCTGGCCTCTCATGTCCCCCCTCGACCTTGTTATTCCTTCCTGTCCCGCTCTCCCTCTCCTCCTCCCTCTCCCTGGTGGGGTCCATGGATTGATGAGGAATTGAAAAACTGTGTAGTTGAAAGAGATGGGGCAAAGGAAGTGGCTAATAAGTCTAGCTGCACGTCTGACTGGCTGACTTTGAAGTACTTAAATTAAATTATGGGCTGAAAGACAAATTCAACTCCATATTTTATCGAATCAGATGGCTTTATTCATCTCAAAACCATTTGACGTTGCCAATTATTTGAATGATTACTTCATTGGCAAAGGGTGCAAACTTAGGCAAGAAATGCCACCAACGAAGAGTGAGCCATCGTAATTATGCATTAAAAAAAACATAATGAAAGAAAAGCATTGCAAGTAAAACATTTGTAAAGTGTGGGAGAGGTGGAAACATGATTGTTAACTATTAATAATGACAAAGCTCCTGGTGTTGACAATTTAGATGGAAAGCTACTGAGGATGGTAACTGACTCTATAGCCACTCCTAACGGTCATATCTTTAATCTGAGCCTAGAGGAAAGTCTTTGTCCTCAGGCTTGGAGGGAAGCCAAAGTAATTTCGCTACCCAAGAGTGGTAAAGCGGCCTTTACTGGTTCTAACAGCAGACCTATCAGCTTGATGCCAGCTCTTAGCAAACTGTTGGAAAAAAATTGCGTTTGACCAAATACAATACTATGTCTCTGTAAACAAATTAACAACAGACTTTCAGCATGATAATGTATTTATTTAACCAGGAAAGCCAATTAAGAAGAAATTCTTATTTACAATGACGGCCTACCCCGGCCCAACGCTAACTCGGGTGCCAATGGGACAATCACAGCCGGTTGTGATACAGCCTGGACCCGATCCAGGGTCTGTAGTGACGCCTCTAGCATTAAGATGCGGTACCTTAGACCACTGCGTCACTCGGGAGTTTATAGAGAAGGGCAGTCAACATGTACTGCACTGACACAAATGACTGATGATTGGTTGAAAGAAATTTATAATAATAAGATTGTGTGCAGCTCTACTGTTAGATTTCAGTGCAGCCATTCGATGTTACCATAACCTGTTGTTGAAAACACGTAGGCTTTTTGGATTTTTAACCTCTGCCATATTGTGGATTCAGAGCTATCTATCTAATATAAATCAAAGGGTTTTCTTTAATGGAAGCTTCTCTAATGTTAAACATGTAAAGGGTGGTGTACCGCAGGGCAGCTCTCTAGGCCCTCTACTCTTTTCTATTTTTACCAATGACCAGCCACTGGCATGAAACAAAGCATGTGTGTCCATGTATGCTGATGATTCAACCATATACGAATCAGAAACCACAGTTAATGAAGTCACTGAAACCCTTAACAAAGAGTTGCAGTTTGTTTTGGAATGGGTGGCCAGTAATAAACTGGTCCTGAACATCTCTAAAACTAAGATAGATAGATTCAATGGTTGTAAATATGGGGAGCGGTATGTCCGTAATAAAGAGATGCTCTGCTTTTTTGACACCACATTCCAAAAAGCAAATCCTGCAGGCTCTAGTTTTGTCTTATCTTGATTATTTTCCAGCCGTGTGGTCCAGTGCTGCAAGGAAAGACCTAGTTAAGCTGCAGCTGGTCCAGAACAGAGCGGCACATATTGCACTTCATTGTAATCAGAGGGATGACGTAAATGCTATGCATGCCAGTCTCTCTTGGCTAAGAGTTGAGGAGAGACTGACTGCATCATTTATTATTTTTATAAGAAACATTAATGTATTGAAAATCCATACTTGTTTGCATCGTCAACTTATACACAGCTCTGACACACACACACACTTACCCCTCCAGACATGCCACCAGGGGTCTTTTCACAGTCCCCAAATCCAGAACAAATTCAAGAAACTCTGTTCCATCTTATATTGCTCAAATGAACAGCAAACCTGGTTTAAAAAAACAGATAAAGCAACACCTCACGGCACAATGCCCCCCCTGACCTAGATAGTTTGTGTGTACTGTATGTACTGGTGTTGATATTGATATGTTAGCTATATATGCCTTTTTACATTTTTGGGATTTTATTGATGTAGTTCTCTTTGAGCTGTTCTTTTCTATTAATGTTCTGTATTATGTCATGTTTTATGTTTTGTGTGGACCCCAGGAAGAATAGCTGTTGCTTTTGCAACAGCTAATGAGGATCCTAATAAAATGTTTAGGCTGCTGACCCAGCATAAGACACAGCTAACCCAGCCTAAAACACAGCTAATCCAGCCTAAAATGCTGCTAACCCAACCTAAAACACTGCTAACCCAGCTTAAAACGATCGTCGGATATGGCAGGGCTTCCAAACTATCACGGATTACAAAGGGAAACCCATCCGTGAGCTACCTAGTGACGCGTGCCTACCAGATTAGCTAAATTCCTTCTATGCTCGCTTCGAGGCAAGCAACACTGAACCATGCATGATATTACCAGCTGTTCTGGACGACTTGTGATTTCGCTCTCCATAGCCGATGTGAGTAAGACCTTGACACAGGTAAACATTCACAAGACCACGGAGCCAGACGGATTACCAAGACGTGTACTCAGAGCATACGCTGACCAGCTGCCAAGTGTCTTCACTGACATGTTCAACCTCTCCCTGACCCAGTCTGTAATACCTACATGCTTCAAGCAGACCACCATAGTCCCTGTGCCCAAGAACGCCAAGGTAACGTGTCCAAATTACTATCGTCCCGCAGCACTCACATCTGTAGCCACAAAATTGAAAGGCTTTGAAAGGCTGGTCATGGCTCACAGCAACACCATTATCCCAGAAACCCTACACCCACTCCAATCTGCATACTGCTCCACCAGATCCACAGATGATGCAATCTCGATTGAACTCCACACTGCCCTCTCCCACCTGGACAAGAGGAACAC
The DNA here is from genome assembly GCF_057628025.1 of Oncorhynchus mykiss. Lineage (NCBI taxonomy): Eukaryota > Metazoa > Chordata > Actinopteri > Salmoniformes > Salmonidae > Oncorhynchus > Oncorhynchus mykiss. The sequence goes on along the minus strand of NC_143026.1, from coordinate 89,540,082 downwards.
CTATGTGAGAATGCTGTTCATTGACTATAGCTCATCGTTCAACACCATAGTGCCCTCCAAGCTCATCACCAATGTCAGGACCCTGGGATGGAACCCCCCCCCCCCCCCCCCCCCCCTGCAACTGGATCTTGAGGTGCGTTGAACAAGGGAAAACATAGCTTGTGTTGGTCGTGAACATTTAGCTAACAGTTTGAAAAGGTAGCGTGTGTTGGTCGTGAATATTTAGCTAACAGTTTGAAAAGGTAGTGTGTGTTGGTCGTGAACATTTAGCTAACAGTTTGAAAAGGTAGTGTGTGTTGGTCGTGAACATTTAGCTAACAGTTTGAAAATGTAGCTTGTGTTGGTCGTGAACATTTAGCTAACAGTTTGAAAACGTAGCTTGTGTTGGTTGTGAACATTTAGCTAACAGTTTGAAAAGATAGCGTGTGTTGGTCGTGAACATTTAGCTAACAGTTTGAAAAGGTAGCGTGTGTTGGTCGTGAACATTTAGCTAACAGTTTGAAAAGGTAGCGTGTGTTGGTCGTGAACATTTAGCTAACAGTTTGAAAAGGTAGCGTGTGTTGGTCGTGAACATTTAGCTAACAGTTTGAAAAGGTAGCGTGTGTTGGTCGTGAACATTTAGCTAACAGTTTGAAAATGTAGCTTGTGTTGGTCGTGAACATTTAGCTAACAGTTTGAAAAGGTAGCGTGTGTTGGTCGTGAACATTTAGCTAACAGTTTGAAAAGGTAGCGTGTGTTGGTCGTGAACATTTAGCTAACAGTTTGAAAAGGTAGTGTGTGTTGGTCGTGAACATTTAGCTAACAGTTTGAAAAGGTAGTGTGTGTTGGTCGTGAACATTTAGCTAACAGTTTGAAAAGGTAGCGTGTGTTGGTCATGAACATTTAGCTAACAGTTTGAAAAGGTAGTGTATGTTGGTCATGAACATTTAGCTAACAGTTTGAAAAGGTAGTGTGTGGCGAATGAAAATTGAGAAGATGGAGAACAGCGGAAGTGCTACTGGTGACTAAATATTTGACAATTAACGCTAACAAATGTTGAATATCGTTAGTTATGATGCATTTTATTATGTTACTCAATTTACTTTTTTTTGTATTTAGCAGAGAAACTAGCTAACTATTTTAGCTAACTAAAAACTTAAGCAGCCTCGTCTTTAGCTAAGCAAACTGTTATCTTGTTTTGTTGTATTTCATGATTTAACTGGACCTACTCATCTGTAATGCTGCTGATCGATACATGGAGAAATTATAAAGACAAATTTGAGAGCCCCGTGATTAAGAAGAGCGAGGGCTGTGAAATTGTAGCTCGAATGCTGTGAGATAAAAGTTATACTGTGACCTGGGAGACAGGCGATGCGAAGTGAAGAAGTCTGAAGCGCAAGTGTGTGTTGCTGTGTAGCTACCTCTCTTTGTCTTCCTCCTCTATCTCTCCTATTGCTAGCTTGTTCACTCACTTTCTCAATTTCTTACTTACACACACGGAAAGAGAGAGAGAGAGAGAGAAAGAGAGAGAGACAGACAGACAGACAGACAGACAGACAGACAGACAGACAGACAGGCAGACAGACAGACAGACAGACAGACAGACAGACAGACAGACAGACAGACAGACAGACAGACAGACAGACAGACAGACAGACAGACAGACAGACAGGCAGGCAGACAGACAGACAGACAGACAGGCAGCTGCTGCTGACTTAGTGACATGTAATTGTTGTTAATGTTCATTCATGTTGTCAAATTGTGTCTCACAGGTACAAGGACATCATTGATGGGAATCAGAAGGCGAGGCAGGGGAGAAGGAAGTGGGAGTTCTACTACATCATAGAGGAGGTCCTCTCTGGTGATCCTGCGGTGACCCCCGCAGTCATTATGTAATATTTTTCAATACACAACACTCACATTGTAACGCACAAACAAACCCCACACACAACCTATAGCACACAATACTAATTACACTGTCAGTCAACACAGCACCTCTACAGACAACGCACACACAGCACGCTACAATAACACTGACACCCTCTCACTCTCTCCCTCTACTTCAACACCTTATAACCTTTATGACAACACCACTCCCCACACTCAACCTAAAAAGAAGACCAAAAGAGCTCTTGACGCTGCACGCTAGAATTTCATAGAACAGTAGCCTAAATCTGAAGCCAAACATGACCTCTACCACTGGTAGCTGCTCTACAGAAGGCCACTTCGCATAGTCAAGCACCAGCTGTGTGAGGCCTACGACCACTTGAATGATGCGGTGATGCAATGTTCATTTGCTGAGGTTGAACCGGTCTGCCACTCCCCTGAAACGTTTGTGGTTGGCAATAAGCCACAGGGAGGCCAACACCCTATTTTCAATGGGTCCACCAGGTCTTCACACAGTATCTGGAACAAAGCAAAATAAGAATCTGTTAGCTTTCAGCTAAAAAACACTCCACAGTCTGTCATTCATTGGTGTTGTTGTGTAACCGGTGTGAAATGGCGAGCTAATTAGCGGTGCACGCCCTAGTAGCGTTTCAATCTGGGACTTCACTCTCTCTCTGAGACCTTGAAGTAGTGTTTTCCCTTGCACTGTAAGGACCGTAGCTTTTGTGGATCAATGCTTCGAGGGTGGCTGTTGTCGATGTGTGCCGAGATTTCCTGGTTCAAGCCCAGGTTAGGGGCGGGGTTAAGGGCGGGGAGAGGGACGGGGTTAGGGGCGGGGTTAGGGGCGGGGAGAGGGACGGAAGAAATACTGTTACAGTTGCAATGCAAAATTGGCCAGTAGATGGTGTCAGTAGCGTATTGATAGGCAGCTTACATAGGTTTACAATGCAGAGTATTTTTAATAGTATAACTTATGAGGATGGTGTCACTAAATTAATTAGTTATTGGTAAATTATTGGTAAATAATGTACACGGAAACATCATGTATTGGCCCATATTTTGATATTTACATAAATAAGTTTTCTTGCTTTTTAAGAGGCAATTCTACTGACCAACCACAATGCAAATGGGGATTGTGGTTGGCTAGCTAGCTAGATCATTGAGGTTGGAGATTGTGGTTGGCTAGCTAGCTAGATCGTTGAGGCTGGAGATTGTGGTTGGCTAGCTAGCTAGATCATTGAGGCTGGGCTTGTTTGTATTATGATTGATTTTCTTCAAGAAATCAGACAGCGTTCTGACATTATTTATTAAGAGAAGTAGGCACATATTATACATAATACATCTGATACAAAATACAATAAGCGAAAGTATCGCAAATGACCCGACCCGTATGAAAGTGAGCTCCTCCACATAATTCAGTATTCTCCAGGAATCATATTCAATTCCATCAATATCCACTGCTAGCAGTGGTGGAAAAAGTACCCAGCTTTCATACGAGTAAAAGTGAAGATACCTTCATAGAAAATGACTCAAGTAAAAGTCACCCAGTAAAATTCTACTTGAATAAAAGTCTAAAAGTATTTTGTTTAAAATATATTTAACTATCAAAAGTAAATGCAATTGCTAAAATATACTTAAGATTCAAAAGTAAAAGTAAAATTATAAATCATTTCAAATTCCTTATATAAAGCTAACCAGATGCCACATATAATTTACAAACAAAGCATGTGTGTTTAGTGAATCCGCCAGATCAGAGGTGTGTGAATCAGAAGTGTGTGAATTTGACCATTTTTCTTTCCCGCTAAGCATTCAAAATGTATCGAGTAATTTTGGATGTTAAGGAAAATGTATGGAGTAAAAAGTACAATATTTTCTTAAGGAATGTAGTGAAGAAAAAGTAAAAGTTGTCAATAATATAAATCGTAAAGTACAGATACCCCAAAAAACGACTTAAGTAGTGCTTTACACCACTGATTGCTAGTAGGGGAAGCAGTGCTTCAAATGGATCAGAACAAAATCACAAAAATCATCAACGTTTGCTCCAGCTGCCCCACAGCAGCTGCTCTTCTTGCCATATCTGTCACGCCCCCTGACCTTAGCCTTTTCATTTCGCTATTTGGTCAGGCCTGTGTGTGATTTGGGTGGGCGTTCTAGTTTTCCTATTTCTTTGTTTGGCCTGGTATGGTTCCCAATCAGAGGCAGCTGTCTATCGTTGTCTGTGATTGGGGATCATACTTAGGCAGCATTTTTTCCACCTTTAGTTTGTGGGATCTTGTTTTTGTGCTGTTGCTTTCCAGCTCTACAGAACTGTGCGGTTCGTTTTGTATTTGTTGTTTTCTCGGGGTCATCAATAAAATAAAGATGTACGCCTACCACGCTGCACCTTGGTCCAATCCATCTTTAAACGAACGTGACACAATATCCACTCCAGTTTTGCCAAGAACTAACAGAAACAAACAGAAATGGACCGTCTGTGTGAAAAACGTAGTTCGCCGCCAGCATTCGCAAACAGAAGTCTTGTTGAACACACTCCCGAGGGTAGGCAACAACACATACTTCGCACGGACTCTCAACACGGACCCCTCAGGGGTGCATGCTTAGTCCTCTCCTGTACTCCCTGTCCACCCACGACTGCGTGGTCGCGCACGACTCTATCATTAAGTTTGCTGATGACGGTGGTTGCCCTGATCACCGACAACAATGAGACAGAATATAGGGAGGAGGTCAGGGCAGTGTGGTGCTAGGACAACAACCTCTTTCAACAACCTCTCCCTCATCCATCAGGAAGATAAAGGAGCTGATCGTGGACTACAGGAAACGGAGAGCCGAGCAAACCACCATCCACATAGACAGGGCTAGAGTGGAAGGGTCGAGATCTTAAAGTTCATTGGTGTCCACATCCCTAAGCAATTATTAGTGATGTGGAATTATACGATCCACACACACCTACATAGTCTTGAAGAAGGCACAACAACGCCTCTTTCCCCTCAGTAGACTGAAAATATTTGGCATGGGCCCTCAGATCCTCAAAAAGTTCTACTGCAGCACCATTAAGACAACACAGTCACCAACACAGTTTACAACACAGCCACCAACACAGTTTACAACACAGGCACCAACACAGTTTACAACACAGTCACAACACAGTTTAAAACACAGTCACCAACAGTTTACAACACAGTCACCAACACAGTTTACAACACAGTCACCAACGCAGTTTACAACACAGCCACCAACACAGTTTACAACACAGTTTACAACACACCCACCAACAGTTTACAACACAGGCACCAACACAGTTTACAACACAGTCACCAACACAGTTTAAAACACAGTCACCAACACAGTTTACAACACAGTTTAAAACACAGTCACCAACACAGTTTACAACACAGCCGCCAACACAGTTTACAACACACCCACCAACAGTTTACAACACAGTCACCAACACAGTTTACAACACAGGCACCAACACAGTTTACAACACAGTCACAACACAGTCTACAGCACAGTAACCAACAGTTTACAACACAGTCACCAACACAGTTTACAACACAGTTTACAACAAATAAGTATTTGGTCACCTACAAACAAGCAAGATTTCTGGCTCTCACAGACCTGTAACTTCTTCTTTAAGAGGCTCCTCTGTCCTCCACTCGTTACCTGTATTAATGGCACCTGTTTGAACTTGTTATCAGTGTAAAAGACACCTGTCCACAACCTCAAACAGTCACACTCCAAACTCCACTATGGCCAAGACCAAAGAGCTGTCAAAGGACACCAGAAACAAAATTGTAGACCTGCACCAGGCTGGGAAGACTGAATCTGCAATAGGTAAGCAGCTTGGTTTGAAGAAATCAACTGTGGGAGAAATTATTAGGAAATGGAAGACATACAAGACCACTGATAATCTCCTTCGATCTGGGGCTCCACGCAAGATCTCACTCTGTGGGGTCAAAATGATCACAAGAACGGTGAGCAAAAATCTCAGAACCACACGGGGGGACTTAGTGAATGACCTGCAGAGAGCTGGGACCAAAGTAACAAAGCCTACCATCAGTAACACACTACGCCGCCAGGGACTCAAATCCTGCAGTGCCAGACGTGTCCCCCTGCTTAAGCCAGTACATGTCCAGGCCCATCTGAAGTTTGCTAGAGCGCATTTGGATGATCCAGAAGAAGATTGGGAGAATGTCATATGGTCAGATGAAACCAAAATATAACTTTTTGGTAAAAACTCAACTCGTCGTGTTTGGAGGACAAAGAATGCTGAGTTGCATCCAAAGAACACCATACCTACTGTGAAGCATGGGGGTGGAAACATCATTCTTTGGGGCTGTTTTTCTGCAAAGGGACCAGGACGACTGATCCGTGTAAAGGAAAGAATGAATGGGGCTATGTATCGTGAGATTTTGAGTGAAAACCTTCCATCAGCCAGGGCAATGAAGATGAAACGTGGCTGGGTCTTTCAGCATGACAATGATCCCAAACACACCGCCCGGGCAACGAAGGAGTGGCTTCGTAAGAAGCATTTCAAGGTCCTGGAGTGGCCAGGAGTGGTCCTGGAGTGGTCTCCAGATCTCAACCCCATAGAAAATCTTTGGAGGGAGTTGAAAGTCTGTGTTGCCCAGCAACAGACCCCAAAACATCACTGCTCTAGAGGAGATCTGCATGGAGGAATGGGCCAAAATACCAGCAACAGTGTGTGAAAACCTTGTGAAGACTTACAGAAGACATTTGACCTCTGTCATTGCCAACAAAGGGTATATAACAAAGTATTGAGATAAACTTTTGTTATTGACCAAATACTTATTTTCCACCATAATTTGCAAATAAATTCATAAAAAATCCTACAATGTGATTTTCTGGATTTTTTTTCTAATTTTGTCTGTCATAGTTGAAGTGTACCTATGATGAAAATTACAGGCCTCTCTCATATTTTTAAGTGGGAGAACTTGCACAATTGGTGGCTGACTGAATACTTTTTTGCCCCACTGTAGTTACTCCTCTTTATGTTAATGATCAACTCTGTTTGGCTACGCGCCACTCTTGTTTTCCCACCCTAAGTTCTACAAATCATTTATATTGGTGGCGCAACTGTGGCAGTTTGGTTAAAAAATAATAGGGGCCTCTACCAGGCTGCAGTCACAAGTACATTCATTATATTGATTATGACATTTCTTATCCAGGTATGCATCAGTATTACAAGGTGTGTCTGTTTCTTTTGCATATGGTATTTTCTTATGCTATACAGGTGTGGTTACAGGTGTGGTTACAGGTTCCGTTAAAGCTTTTAATGATTCTGTGTCATTACAGTTCACAACACAGTAACAACACAGTTTACAACACAGTAACCAACACAGTTTACAACACAGTAACCAACACAGTCCCCAACACAGTTTACAACACAGGCACCAACACAGTTTACAACACAGTAATCAACACAGTTTACAACACAGGCACCAACACAGTTTACAACACAGTAATCAACACAGTTTACAACACCGTTTACAACACGGTAACCAACACAGTTTACAACACAGTAACCAACACAGTTTACAACACAGTAACAACACAGTTTACAACACAGTAACCAACACAGTTTACAACACAGTAACCAACACAGTTTACAACACAGTAACCAACACAGTTTACAACACAGTAACCAACACAATCCCCAACACAGTTTACAACACAGGCACCAACACAGTTTACAACACAGTAATCAACACAGTTTACAACACAGTTTACAACACAGTAACCAACACAGTTTACAACACAGTAACCAACACAGTTTACAACACAGTAACCAACACAGTCCCCAACACAGTTTACAACACAGTCCCCAACACAGTTTACAACACAGTCACCAACACAGTTTACAACACAGTAACCAACACAGTTTACAACACAGTAACCAACACAGTCCCCAACACAGTTTACAACACAGTCCCCAACACAGTTTACAACACAGTCACCAACACAGTTTACAACACAGTAACCAACACAGTTTACAACACAGTAATCAACACAGTAACCAACACAGTTTACAACACAGTCCCCAACACAGTTTACAACACAGTCCCCAACACAGTTTACAACACAGTCACCAACACAGTTTACAACACAGTAACCAACACAGTTTACAACACAGTAATCAACACAGTAACCAACACAGTTTACAACACAGTCCCCAACACAGTTTACAACACAGTCACCAACATAGTTTACAACACAGTCAGCAACACAATTTACATCACAGTCCCCAACACAGTTTACAACACAGTAACCAATACAGTTTACAACACAGTCCCCAACACAGTTTACAACACAGTCCCCAACACAGTTTACAACACAGTAACCAACACAGTTTACAACACAGTCCCCAACACAGTTTACAACACAGTCCCCAACACAATTTACATCACAGTCACCAACACAGTCCCCAACACAGTTTACAACACAGTCCCCAACACAGTCACCCACACAGTCACCAACACCGTTTACAACACAGCCACCAACACAGTTTACAACACAGCCACCAACACAGTTTACAACACAGTCCCCAACACAGTCACCCACACAGTCACCAACACCGTTTACACCACAGCCACCAACACAGTTTACAACACAGTTGCCAACACAGTCATTTTACCAGATGTCTCTCTTTCTTTTGGATAATATGACATCATCTACCTCAGTATAGGTGGTCCATATGTGGTAGAGGAGTGTCAACCCACTATTGTACTACACCCTGTTATTACCAGAGGGAACAGGAGGAAGAGAAAGAGAGAGGGGGAGGGGAGAAGGAACAGGAGGAGGAAGAGGGAGGGGGAGGGGAGAGGGAACAGGAGGAAGAGAAAGAGAGAGGGGGAGGGGAGAGGGAAAAGGTGGAGGGAGAGAGAGGGGAGGGGAGAGGGAACAGGAGGAGGTAGAGAGAGGGGGAGGGGAGAGGGAACAGGAGGAGGGAGAGAGAGGGGGAGGGGAGAGGGAACAGGAGGAGGGAGAGAGAGAGGGGGGGAGAGGGAACAGGAGGAGGGAGAGAGAGGGGAGGGGAGAGGGCGGAGGAGGAGAAAGGGAGAGGGGAGAGGGATGAGGAGAAATGGAGAGGGGAGAGGGATGAGGAGAAATGGAGAGGGGGGAGAGGGAACAGGAGAAATTGAGAGGGGGAGAGGGAACAGGAGGAGGAAGAGAGAGGGGAGGGGAGAGGGCGGAGGAGGAGAAAGGGAGAGGGGGAGGGGAGAGGGAACAGGAGAAATTGAGAGGGGAGAGGGAAGAGGGGTGGGTGAGAGGGAAGAGGAGGAGAAAGGGAGAGGGGAGGGGAGAGGGTGGAGGAGGAGAAAGGGAGAGGGGGGGGCGGAGGAGGAGAAAGGGAGAGGGGGAGGGGAGAGGGAACAGGAGAAATGGAGAGGGGAGAGGGAAGAGGGGTGGGTGAGAGGGAAGAGGAGGAGAAAGGGAGAGGGGGAGAGGAAACAGGAGGAGAAATTGAGAGGGGGGAGAGGGAAGGGGAGGAAAAAGGGAGAGGGGGAGGGAACATGGGGAGAAATGGAGAGCGGGAGAGGGAACAGGAGGAGAACGGGAGAGGGAGAGGGGAGAGGAAAGAGGAGGAGAAAGAGAGAGGGGGAGCGGGAACAGGAGGAGAACGGGAGAGGGAGAGGGCAGAGGAGGAGAAAGAGAGAGGGGGAGCGGGAGAGGAAAGAGGAGGAGAAAGGGAGAGAGCATCACAGGTTGATGCCTGGAAAACATCAACCCACCATTTCCCCGTCAAGACTATTTCCTTGTCACCTCCATCACTCTCTCTCTCTGTCCCTCCCTCCCTCCTCTTTTTCCCTGATGAGGATACCTCCTCATCATTACTGTTAACCGGGCCACTGCAAATAGAGATTCTGTATAATGTTATCTGTCTTAAGCAAATAATACATTTTGATGGGCAATACAGTTGTACAAGCTGTACTAGTCTATTATGATCTATTTTGTTCTATTCTGTTCCTCTTGTATTGCTTCATTCTGTAGCTAGAGGATTCCTAATATCTCCAGGATTGATCAGTAGCATTTTGTCTTAATCTGTTGGCGTTTAGTACTTTTTGCTAGCTAGGGCCATCAAGTGGTGTCTGTCTTCCCAATACCTGTCTACTTGGTGTGTGATTTGCTGACTTCCCAGTAACCTACTTGGTGTGAACTGCTGACTTCCCATTAACCTACTTGGTGTGTGATTTACTGACTTCCCATTAACCTACTTGGTGTGTGATTTACTGACTTCCCATTAACCTACTTGGTGTGTGAACTGCTGACTTCCCAGTAATCTACTTGGTGTGAACTGCTGACTTCCCATTAACCTACTTGGTGTGTGATTTACTGACTTCCCATTAACCTACTTGGTGTGTGAACTGCTGACTTCCCAGTAACCTACTTGGTGTGAACTGCTGACTTCCCATTAACCTACTTGGTGTGTGATTTACTGACTTCCCAGTAACCTACTTGGTGTGTGATTTACTGACTTCCCATTAACCTACTTGGTGTGTGATTTGCTGACTTCCCAGTAACCTACTTGGTGTGTGAACTGCTGACTTCCCATTAACCTACTTGGTGTGTGAACTGCTGACTTCCCATGAACTTACTTGGTGTGTGATTTGCTGACTTCCCATTAACCTACTTGGTGTGTGAACTGCTGACTTCCCATTAACCTACCTGGTGTGTGAACTGCTGACTTCCCAGTAACCTACTTGGTGTGTGAACTGCTGACTTCCCATTAACCTACTTGGTGTGTGAACTGCTGACTTCCCATTAACCTACTTGGTGTGTGAACTGCTGACTTCCCATTAACCTACTTGGTGTGTGAACTGCTGACTTCCCACTAACCTACTTGGTGTGTGAACTGCTGACTTCCCACTAACCTACTTGGTGTGTGAACTGCTGACCTCCCACTAACCTACTTGGTGTGTGAACTGCTGACCTCCCACTAACCTACTTGGTGTGTGAACTGCTGACCTCCCATTAACCTACTTGGTGTGTGATTTTCTGACTTCCCATTAACCTACTTGGTGTGTGAACTGCTGACTTCCCATTAACCTACTTGGTGTGTGAACTGCTGACTTCCCATTAACCTACTTGGTGTGTGATTTGCTGACTTCCCATTAACCCACTCTCCACCAATTAGCAATTAGTGTTAGTACTTCAGTCTCCATTGTTTTCTCAGCGGTTGTCGTGTCACCGAAACAAAGTTGTTCTACGGACTTTAAGCGAGGAAGGCTCCACACCACACTCTTTCACTTGAGTATCTTACATGGGTTTTTTTCTGATGATCTAATTTTGCTCTTTTTGTACTATTGGAAACTGTGTGTGTGTTTTCTATACGTGTTCAATCCCGGTAGGCTTTACAGACACTCCTCACCCTTCGGTTACAAGCCTTCTGCTTTAGTGTAGCCAGTGTTAACAATCCATGAGGAATTCCTGGTCTCTGGCAGTGGTTGGAACTGCTGATCAGCGGTCAAGAACACAGAGTTCATCTCAGTCTGTATTGTCCTTCAGTCTCATGACTTTTTTTGTCCCTGACAGAGAGACGGGTCACCTCCGAGAACACTGCTACTCCAGCTGCTCTCTCTTCATCTAAGTGTCATCTCATAGTCCGAGAGCATCTGGTCGTCACGGCGGTGGCACGGGGCTACTAATTTCTCCTAAGTGGACATTTTCTATTTTCTCCTTCTCTCACCTGTCCATCTCCTCATCTCACCTGTCACGTATCCACTCAAGCTTAATACTGTTGTTGTCTATTGTCCACCAGGTGCCCCTACGAGTCCCTCAATGAGCTTGACACCTTGATAAGATTGTTTCCTGACGATGGCTCACTGCTCTTTGTACTTGGCGACTTCAACCTCCCAACCTCTACCGTCGATTCATTTCTTTCTAACTCTTTCTTTCCCTCCTTGCCTCTTTTGACCTCACCCTTTCCCAGTCCCCTCCCACTTTCCCAGTCCCCTCCCACTTTCACACTCCCCTCCCACTTTCCCAGTCCCCTCCCACTTTCCCAGTCCCCTCCTACTTTCACAGTCCCTTCCCACTTTCACAGTCCCCTCCCACTTTCACAGTCCCCTCCCACTCACATTGCAGGCAATATGCTTGACCTCATCTTTACTAGAGGCTGTTAGTCTACTAATCTCACTGCAACGCCCCTCCAGGTCTCTGATCACTATTCGTTTCCTTTTCTGTCTCCCTCTCCTCCAACCCTAACCCCTCATCCCCTACCCAGATGGTCATGAGCCGTCACAATCTTCACTCTCTCTCTCCCACTACTCTCTCATCTTCTATACTATCATCTCTCCCTTCTGCTAAAACCTTCTTCCTCCTTTCCTGATTCTGCCTCTTTCGAAAACCTACTCTCCTCCCTTTCTGCATCCTATGACTCGCACTGTCCCCTTTCCTCCCTGCCGGCTCTCCCCTCCTGCTCTGTGGCTGAGTGACTTGTCTTACAGAAGAGGACTGCGGGAGGAAAACTAATCTTCTGGAGGACCTATCATCCTTTCACTGCCTCTCTACCTTCTCTTCCTCTGTATCCACTGCTAAAGACACTTTCTATCACTCTAAATTTAAATCCATCTGTCTCTAACCTTAGGAAGCTTTCCCACCTTCTCCTCCCTTCTTAATTCTCCACCCCGTCCCCCTCCTCCCTCTCTGCGGACAACTTCGTCAACCACTTTGAAAAAAAGGTTGACGACAACTACTCCTCATTGGTCCCACAAACACTTGTGCCATCAAACCCCTGAAACTTATCCAGAACACTGCAGCCCGGCTGGTGTTCAACCTTTCCAACCATGTCACCCCCGCTCCTACGTACACTCCACTGGCTTGCAGTCGACGCTCACATCCACTTCAATAATCTCCCACAGCACCTCCCTCAACCCCCCCCCCCCCCCACACACACAAACCTCTTGGGTACTAGCAGTTGACTTTCCCTCCTTACTAGTTTCTGACTTTGTTACTTTATTGAGAAATAAGATGATAACTATGACTGAGATGTGGTTGCCCCACCCAGTAACCTCAGTATGAATGTATTGACTGCTAAATGACTACAATATAAATGTGTTCAGTATTATTCCAGCAGCATACCACCCTGCATCCCTGGGGCGGCAGGGTAGCCTAGTGGTTAGAGTGTTGGACTAGTAACCAGAAGGTTGCAATCCACGAGCTGACAAGGTACAAAAGGTAAAAATTTGTCGTTCTGCCCCTGAACAAGGCAGTTAATCCACTGTTCCTAGGCCGTCATTGCAAATAAGAATTTGTTCTTAACTGACTTGCCTGGTTAAATAAAGGTAAAATAAAAAATAAAATAAAAACATCCCACTGCTGGCTGGCTTCTGAAGGTAAGCGGGGTTGTTCCCCGGATGGGAGACCCGATACTGCTGCAAGTGGTGTTGGAGGACCAATAGGAGAATATCCTTTACTCCGGTCTAAAAATAAATATCCCAGGGCTGTGATTGGGGGTGTTGTCTTTCGGATGGGACGTTAAACAGGTATCCTGACTCTCTGTGGTCACTAAAAGTCCCATGGCACTTTATCCTAAGAGTAGGGTTCTTAACCCCGGTGTCCTGGATAAAATCCCAATCTGGCCTTCATACCGTCATGGTCACCTAATCATCCCCAGGTTACAATTGGCTCATTCATCTCCTCTCCCCTGTAACTATTCCCCAGGTCGTTGCTGTAAATGAGAATGTGTTCTCAGTCAACTGAATAAATATTCATATAAGCCATTCATGTCTTTATACATGCATAAGCAGTAAGAAAGAAGTTGTTGTCTATCTATAACCTCAGGTAATGAAAAAGTAATCAATGGAAAACACATGTTAAATTGTGTGGAAAACACATGTTAAATTGTGTGTAAAACGTGTGTGTGTGTGTGTGTGTGTAAGGAGAGAGGGAGGTTGGGCGAGAGGGCGGACACAGTATCAGTAGTTGTGAATCACTCCTCCATGCTACATTCCTGGCGGATTCACGTGGGCGGTCACACACACCACTGAGTAAACATTCCTTCTGCACGCTACAAAGCTGCCATCTTGACTCGGGACTGTTAGGAAAACTACATGTGCAACATCCTTTAATTTAATTTTATTTAACTTTTATTGAACTTTTATTTAACTAGGCAAGTCGGGTTAAGAACAAATTCTTATTTACAACGATGGGATTAAAAATGAAAAAAATAAATGAAATCCAAAATATAGGACAAAACACACATCACGCCAAGAAAGACAACACAACACTACATAAAGAGAGAGACCTAAAGACAACAACATAGCATAGGATCCTGACCCTGGACAGTGGGAGCTACAGCCACGCTAACATGCATGTACTTACACACAAATGGACCAGGAACAGCACTTTGGTTCAGTTCACATGGCAACGCTAGTTGCCCCAGGGGGACAGAGATCACTGTACATACAGTAGGATATCACATTGGCTGTATACAGGGCCGGGGTTGCCTGTGTCTGAAGATTATTTGGGTACAACACTGAGGTAATGTCAGGTGGTAAATGGACAACAGTATACTAAAATCAACAGGCACTAAGCAGAGCTCACTTAGGAGCATAGGGAATATAGGAGCTATCAGAAGAGTTTAAAATGTGAGGGGGAGAATTATCCAAAGCCCATCTCTGAAGATAACCAATCAATGCCATATAAGATGTCTGCAGGACTTACTCTACCCCCCCACCTACCCACTCCTCTCCCTTCATCAAGTTCTTTCTAATTTCCTTCTCCATCCAGCCATCTTGTTTATCCTTTCTCCATTTCTATACAAACACCTGGAAGTGTCCTTGTCTAGTGTCCTTGTCTAGTGTCCTTGTCTAGTGTCCTTGTCTAGTGTCTAGGCCATGCAGTCTCTAGGCCATGCAGTGTCTAGGGCCAGCAGTGTTTAGGGCCATGCAGTGTCTAGGGCCATGCAGTGTCTAGGGCCATACAGTGTCTAGGCCATGCAGTGTCTAGGGCCATGCAGTGTTTAGGGCCATGCAGTGTCTAGGGCCATGCAGTGTCTAGGGCCATGCAGTGTCTAGGGCCAGCAGGTATCCTAGTGGTTAGAGTGTTGGGCAGGTAGCCTAGTGGTTAGAGTGTTGGGCAGGTAGCCTAGTGGTTAGAGTGTTGGGCAGGTAGCCTAGTGGTTAGAGCGTTGGCGAGGTAGCCTAGTGGTTAGAGCGTTGGGCAGGTAGCCTAGTGGTTTGAGCATTGGGCCAGGTAGCCTAGTGGTTAGAGCGTTGGGCAGGTAGCCTAGTGGTTAGAGCGTTGGCGAGGTAGCCTAGTGGTTAGAGCGTTGGGCCAGGTAGCCTAGTGGTTAGAGCGTTGGGCAGGTAGCCTAGTGGTTAGAGCGTTGGGCCAGGTAGCCTAGTGGTTAGAGCGTTGGGCAGGTAGCCTCGTGGTTAGAGTTGAGGGCCAGCAAGTAGCCTAGTGGTTAGAGTGGAGGGCCAGCAGGTAGCCTAGTTGTTAGAGCATTGGACCAGTAACTGAAAGGTTGCTGGATCAAATCACTGAGCTGACAAGGTAAAAATCTGTTGTTCTGCCCCTGTTCCCCCCGTAAGGCTGTTGTTGTAAATAAGAATTTGTTCTTAACTGACTTGCCTGGTCAAGGCACATGTGAAATGAGCTGGCTCCTTGCCAAGTGGTGTCTGACTCTAACCCTGCTCTGGAACATGTGAAATGAGCTGGCTCCTTGCCAAGTGGTGTCTGACTCTAACCCTGCTCTGGAACATGTGAAATGAGCTGGCTCCTTGCCAAGCGGTGTCTGACTCTAACCCTGCTCTGGAACATGTGAAATGAGCTGGCTCCTTGCCAAGTGGTGTCTGACTCTAACCCTGCTCTGGAACATGTGAAATGAGCTGGCTCCTTGCCAAGCGGTGTCTGACTCTAACCCTGCTCTGGAACATGTGAAATGAGCTGGCTCCTTGCCAAGCGGTGTCTGACTCTAACCCTGCTCTGGAACATGTGAAATGAGCTGGCTCCTTGCCAAGCGGGAGTATTTCTCTACTCCTCCTATACAGTGTGATTCCAGTAACAGTGTATCCTTAGGGGAGTGGTGTGAGATTTCTGAATCAGATTAGTGTTCATTCTACTTAGCAGCTGCAGACATCCCGTTGTGTGTCAGGCAAAGTGTGATTCTCCATTGATTTAGACTGAGTTACCTGCAATGTTTACTGAATTCCACAGGAGGCTGCTGGGGGAAGGATGCCTCCTAATAATGTTCGGAACGCTACATTCCTGGCATCAAAAATCATGGAAACCATATGTTTTCTGTATTTGATAATTCTCAAGTCATTATCAGGAGCACATCCTCCACAATTAAAGTTACACCAACTTCCTGTGCTGAATACAATATCAAAGGCCTGGTCTGCTCATTTTTACTCTGTTGCACCTCTTTACTGCTCCCTGGTGGCCACATTGGTACACTGCACCCCCACATATACAGATAGACAGGGCTCATTTAAGAGTGCAATGGAGTGTTGAGAGGAGTAGAGATAGACATGTTTACTGTATAGAGAAGACACTTTTCTGTCATGTAAATTGGAATGAGTTATAGAAAATATGAGAAAATGTGTGTACATGTGTGCCCATATCTAGGGCAGCAGCTCTCCTAGTGGTTCGAGTATTGGGCCAGTAACCGAAAGGTTTCTAGATCAAATCCCCGAGCTGACAAGGTAAAAATCTATTGTTCTGAACAAGGCAGTTAACCCACTGTTCCCCAGTAGGCTGTCATTGTAAATAAGAATTTGTTCTTAACTGACTTGCCTAGTTTAATAAAAAAGAAATCACAGACTGTGACTGAATCATACAATGGTTCCTGACTCCTGTATGATATACTCCTTACATTTTCCCTGTCACCCAAAAGTACTTGTTACATTTTGACAGGAAAAGAGTCCAATTCACACACTTATCTAGAGAACATCCCTGGTCATCCCTACTGCCTCTGATCTGGTGGACTCACTAAACAGAGAACATCCCTGGTCATCCCTACTGCCTCTGATCTGGAGGACTCACTAAACAGAGAACATCCCTGGTCATCCCTACTGCCTCTGATCTGGAGGACTCACTAAACAGAGAACATCCCTGGTCATCCCTACTGCCTCTGATCTGGAGGACTCACTAAACAGAGAACATCCCTGGTCATCCCTACTGCCTCTGATCTGGAGGACTCACTAAACAGAGAACATCCCTGGTCATCCCTACTGCCTCTGATCTGGAGGACTCACTAAACAGAGAACATCCCTGGTCATCCCTACTGCCTCTGATCTGGCAGATTCACTAAACAGAGAACATCCCTGGTCATCCCTACTGTCTCTGATCTGGGGGACTCACTAAACAGAGAACATCCCTGGTCATCCCTACTGCCTCTGATCTGGAGGACTCACTAAACAGAGAACATCCATGGTCATCCCTACTGCCTCTGATCTGGAGGACTCACTAAACAGAGAACATCCCTGGTCATCCCTACTGCCTCTGATCTGGAGGACTCACTAAACAGAAAACATCCATGGTCATCCCTACTGCCTCTGATCTGGAGGACTCACTAAACAGAGAACATCCATGGTCATCCCTACTGCCTCTGATCTGGAGGACTCACTAAACAGAGAACATCCCTGGTCATCCCTACTGCCTCTGATCTGGAGGACTCACTAAACAGAAAACATCCATGGTCATCCCTACTGCCTCTGATCTGGAGGACTCACTAAACAGAGAACATCCCTGGTCATCCCTACTGCCTCTGATCTGGAGGACTCACTAAACAGAAAACATCCATGGTCATCCCTACTGCCTCTGATCTGGAGGACTCACTAAACAGAGAACATCCATGGTCATCCCTACTGCCTCTGATCTGGAGGACTCACTAAACAGAGAACATCCCTGGTCATCCCTACTGCCTCTGATCTGGAGGACTCACTAAACAGAAAACATCCATGGTCACCCCTACTGCCTCTGATCTGGAGGACTCACTAAACAGAGAACATCCCTGGTCATCCCTACTGCCTCTGATCTGGAGGACTCACTAAACAGAGAACATCCCTGGTCATCCCTACTGCCTCTGATCTGGAGGACTCACTAAACAGAAAACATCCATGGTCATCCCTACTGCCTCTGATCTGGAGGACTCACTAAACAGAGAACATCCATGGTCATCCCTACTGCCTCTGATCTGGAGGACTCACTAAACAGAGAACATCCCTGGTCATCCCTACTGCCTCTGATCTGGAGGACTCACTAAACAGAAAACATCCATGGTCACCCCTACTGCCTCTGATCTGGAGGACTCACTAAACAGAGAACATCCCTGGTCATCCCTACTGCCTCTGATCTGGAGGACTCACTAAACAGAGAACATCCCTGGTCATCCCTACTGTCTCTGATCTGGTGGACTCACTAAACAGAGAACATCCATGGTCATCCCTACTGCCTCTGATCTGGAGGACTCACTAAACAGAGAACATCCCTGTTCAACCCTACTGCCTCTGATCTGGCAGATTCCCTAAACACAAATGTTTTGTTTGTAAATTCATGTCAGAGTGTTGCAGTGTGCCCCTGGCTCCCCGTAAATAAAATAAAAAACAAGAAATTGTGCCGTCTGGTTTGCATAATATAAGACATTTTAAATTGTTAATACTTTTACTTTTGATACTTAAGTATATTTAAAACCAAAAACTTTTAGACTTTTACTCAAGTAGTATTTTACTGAGTGACTTTCACTTTTACTTGAGTCATTTTCTATGAAGGGTTCTCTACTTTTACGACAGTATGACAACCTTGTTCACCACTGGAGATTACTTACTGAATCATTTCTTAGTAAATCCCAGGCAGATAGTAAACAACTGTAAAATAAATATCTCCTCTCTCCTCCTCTAACCCTCCTCTCCTCTCCTCTTCTCTCCCCTCCTCTCTACTACCCTCACCTTCCTCTCCCTTCCTCTCTACTACCCTCACCTTCCTCTCCCCTCCTCTTTACTACCCTCCCATTCCTCTCCTCTCCCCTCCTCTAACCCTCCTCTCCTCTTCTCTCCCTTCCTCTCTACTACCCTCCCATCCTCTCTAATACCCTCCCCTTCCCCTCCCCTCCTCTCTACTACCCTCACCTTCCTCTCCCTTCCTCTCTACTACCCTCAACTTCCCTCCCCTCCTCTCTACTAGCCTCCCCTCCTCTCTACAACCCTCCCCTTCCTCTCCCCTTCGCTCTACTACCCTCCCCTTCCCCTCCCCTCCTCTCTACTACCCTCTCTTTCCCCTCCCCTTCCTCTCCTCTCCTCTCCTCTCCTCTCCTCTCCTCTCCTCTCCTCTCCTCTCCTCTCCTCTCCTCTCCTCTCCTCTCCCTTCCCTTCCTCTCCCCTCCTCTCCTCTCCCCTCCTCTCCTCTCCTCTCCTCTCATCTCCTCTCCTCTACTCTCCCTTCCTCCCCTAGCCTCTCCCTTCATCTCCTCTCCCCTTCTCTCCTCTCCTCTCTACTACCCTCTCTTTCCCCTCCACTTCCTCTCCCCTCCTCTCCTCTCCCCTCCTCTCCTCTCTTCTCCTCTCATCTCCTCTCCTCTACTCTCCCTTCCTCCCCTAGCATCTCCCTTCATCTCCTCTCCCCTTCTCTCCTCTCCTCTCCTCTCCCTTCCTTTCCTTTCCTCTCCTCTCCTCTCCTCTCCCCTCCTCTCCTTTCCTCTCCTCTCCTCTCCTCTCCCCTTCTCTCCCCTCCTCTCCCTTCCTCTCTGCTCCTCCCCTCTCCTCTCCTCTCCTTTCCTCTCCTCTCCTCTCCTCTCCTCTCCTCTCCTCTCCTCTCCTCTCCTCTCCTCTCCTCTCCTCTCCTCTCCCTCTCCTCTCTACTACCCTCATTTCCCCTCCCCTCCTCTCTACTACCCTCCCCTTCCTCTCCCCTCCTCTCTACTACCCTCCCCTTCCCATCCCCTCCTCTCTACTACCCTCCCCTTCCCTCCCCTCCTTTCTACTACCCTCCCCTTCCCCCCCTCCTCTCCCCTCCCCTCCCCTCCCCTCCCCTCCTCTCCTCTCCTCTCTACTACCCTCCATTTCCCCTCCCCTCCTCTCTACTACCCTCCCCTGCCTCTCCCCTCCTCTCTACATCTCTACCCTTCCCCTCCCCTCCTCTCTACTACCCTCCCCTTCCCCTCTTCTCCTCTCTACTACCCTCACCTTCCTCTCCCTTCCTCTCTACTAACCTCACCTTCCCCTCCCCTCCTCTCTACTAGCCTCCCCTCCTCTCTACAACCCTCCCCTTCCTCTCCCCTTCGCTCTACTACCCTCCCCTTCCCCTCCCCTCCTCTCTACTACCCTCTCTTTCCCCTCCCCTTCCTCTCCTCTCCTCTCCTCTCCTCTCCTCTCCTCTCCTCTCCTCTCCCTTCCCTTCCTCTCCACTCCTCTCCTCTCCCCTCCTCTCCTCTCCTCTCCTCTCATCTCCTCTCCTCTACTCTCCCTTCCTCACCTAGCCTCTCCCTTCATCTCCTCTCCCCTTCTCTCCTCTCCTCTCCTCTCCTCTCCTCTCCCTTCCTCTCCTCTCCTCTCCTCTCCTCTCCTCTCCTCTCCTCTCCTCTCCTCTCCTCTCCTCTCCTCTCCTCTCCTCTCCTCTCCCCTCCTCTCCTTTCCTCTCCTCTCCTCTCCCCTTCTCTCCCCTCCTCTCCCTTCCTCTCTGCTCCTCTCCTCTCCTCTCCTTTCCTCTCCTCTCCTCTCCTCTCCTCTCATCTCCTCTCCTCTCCTCTCCTCTCCTCTCCTCTCTACTACCCTCATTTCCCCTCCCCTCCTCTCTACTACCCTCCCCTTCCTCTCCCCTCCTCTCTACTACCCTCCCCTTCCCATCCCCTCCTCTCTACTACCCTCCCCTTCCCTCCCCTCCTTTCTACTACCCTCCCCTTCCCCCCTCCTCTCCCCTCCCCTCCCCTCCCCTCCCCTCCCCTCCCCTCCCCTCCTCTCCTCGCCTCTCCTCTCCTCTCCTCTCTACTACCCTCCATTTCCCCTCCCCTTCCTCTCTACTACCCTCCCCTTCCCCTCCCCTCCCTTCTACTACCCTCTCCTTCCCACCCCTCCTCTCTACTACCCTCCCCTTCCCCTCCCCTCCTCTCTACTACCCTCCCCTTCCCCTCCTCTACTCTCTACTACCCTCCCCTTCCCCTCCTCTCCTCTCAACTACCCTCCCCGTCCACTCCTCTCCCCTTCCCTCCTCTCCCATCGTCTCCCCTCCTCTCCTCTCCTCTCCCTTCCTCTCCCTCCTCTCTACTACCGTCCCCTTCCTCTCCCCTCCTCTCTACTACCCTCCCCTTCCCTTCCCCTCCCCTCCTCTCTGCTACCCCACCTTCCTCTCCCCTCCTCTCTACAACCCTCCCCTTCCCCTCCTCTCTACTACCCTCACCTTCCCCTCCCCCTCCTCTCTACTACCCTCCCTTCCCTCCTCTCCTCTTCTACTACCCTCACATTCTCTCCTCTCCTCTCCCTTCTTCTCCCCTCCTCTCCTCTCCCTTCCCTCCCTCTCCCCTCCTCTCCCCTCCCTTCCTCTCTCTCCTCTCTACTACCCTCCCCTTCCCCTCCCCTCCTCTCCACTACCCTCCTCTTCCCCTCCCCTCCTCTCTACTACCCTCCCCTTCCCCCCCTCCCCTCCCCTCCTCTGCTCTCATCTCCTCTCCTTTCCCTCTCCCCTCTCTACTACCCCCCTTCCTCTACCCTCCTCTCTACTACCCCCCCATTCCCTCCCCTCCTATCTACTACCCTACCCTTACCCTCCCCTCCTCTCTACTACCCTCCCCTTCCCCTCCCCTCCTCTCTACTACCCTCCCCCTCCTCACTACTACCCTCCCTTCCCCACCCCTCCTCTCTACTACCCTCCCTCCTCTCCCCTCCCTCCTCTCCTCTCCCCTTCTCTCCTCGCTCTCACTTCATCTCCTCTCCTCTCCTCTCCTCTCCTCTCCTCTCCTCTCCTCTCCTCTCCTCTCCTCTCCTCTCCTCTCCTCTCCCTTCCCCTCCCCGCCTCTCTAATACCCTCCCCTTCCCCTCCTCTCTACTACCCTCCCCTTCCCCCCTCCTCTCTACTACCCACCCCTTCCGCTCTCCTCCTCTCTACAACCCTCCCCTTCCCCCTGCTCTCCTCTCTACTACCCTCCCCTCCTCTCTACTACCCTCCCCTTCCCCTTCCCTCCTCTCTACTACCCTCCCCTTCCCCACCCCTCCTCTCTACTACCCTCCTCTCCTCTCCTCTCCTCTCCTCTCCTCTCCTCTCCTCTCCTCTCCTCTCCCTTCCTCTCCTCTCCTCTCCTCTCCTCTCCTCTCCTCTCCTCTCCTCTCCTCTCCTCTCCTCTCCTCTCCCTTCCCTTCCCTTCCCTTCCTTCCCTTCCTCTCCTCTCCTCTCCTCTCCTCTCCTCTCCTCTCCATTCCCTTTCCCTTTCCTCTCCCCTCCTCTTCTCTCCTCTCCTCTCCTCTCCTCTCCTCTCCTCTCCTCTCCTCTCCTCTCCCTTCCATTTCCTCTCCTCTCCTCTCCTCTCCTCTCCTCTCCTCTCCTCTCCTCTCCTCTCCTCTCCTCTCCTCTCCTCTCCCTTTCTCTCCCTTCCTCTCCTCTCCCTTCCTTCCCCCCCTCTACTACCCTCTACTCTCTCTTCCTGTCCTCTTTGCTCTCCTCCTTTCAATTTCAATGTAAGGGTTTCATTAGCGGGAAACATATGTGAAACATATGGGAAACACATGTTTACATTGCCAAAGCAAGTGAAATAAATAATAAACAAAAGTGAAATAAACAATAAAAAATGAACAGTAAACACTAAACATACAAAAGTTCCATATTATGTCTATATACAGCCTTATAATGATGTGCAAATAGTTAAAGTACAATAAAATAAATTAACACATGGTGTTTGTTCTTCACTGGTTGCCTTTTTCTTGTGGCAACAGGTCACAAATATTGCTGCTGTGATGGCACACTGTGGTATTTCACCCAGTAGAAATGGGAGTTTATCAAAATTGGATTGGATGTGATACAGCCTGGATTTGAACCAGGGACTGTAGTGATGCCACTTGCACTGAGATGTAGTTCCTTTAGACCGCTGCTCCCCTCTGTAACAGAGGGAACTCTGGGTCTTCCTTTCCTGTGGCGGTCCTCATGAGAGACAGATTCATCATAGCGCTTGATGGTTTTTGCGACTGCACTTGAAGAAACTTTCAAAGTTCTTGAAATGTTCCGTATTGACTGACCTTCATTTCTTAAAGTAATGATGGACTGTAATTTCTCTTTGCTTATTTGAGCTGTTCTTGCCATAATATGGACTTTTACCAAATAAGGCTTTCTGTATACCACCACTACCTTGTCACAACACAACTGATTGGCTCAAACGCATGAAGGAAATAAATTCCACAAATTAACTTTTAACAAGGTACACCTGTTAATTGAATTGCATTCCAAGTGACTACCTCATGAAGCTGGTTGAGAGAATGATAATAGTGTGCAAAGCTGTCATCAAGTCAACGGGTGGCTACTTTGAAGAATCTCAAATATAAAATATTTGTTTAACCCTTTTTTGGTTACTACATGATTCCATATGTGTTATTTCATAGTTTTGATGTCTTCAATATTATTCTACAATGTAGAAAATAGTAAAAATAAAGAAAAACCCTTGAATGAGTGGGTGTGTTCTAACTTTGACTGGTACTGTGTGTGTGTGTACAGTGTTAGGGTGTGTGTGTGAGTACAGTGTTAGGATGTGTGTGAGTGCGTGTACAGTGTTAGGGTGTTTGTCTGTGTGTGTGTACAGTGTTAGGATGTGTGTGTGTGAGTACAGTGTTAGGATGTGTGTGTGTGAGTACAGTGTTAGGATGTGTGTGTGTGAGTACAGTGTTAGGATGTGTGTGTGTGAGTACAGTGTTAGGATGTGTGTGTGTGAGTACAGTGTTAGGATGTGTGTGTGTGTGTGTACAGTGTTAGGATGTGTGTGTGTGTGTGTACAGTGTTAGGATGTGTGTGTGTGTGTGTGTGTGTGTGTGTGTGTGTGTGTGTGTGTGTGTGTGTGTGTGTGTGTGTGTGTGTGTGTGTGTGTGTGTGTGTGTGTGTGTGTGTGTGTGTGTGTGTGTGTACAGTGTTAGGATGTGTGTGTGTGTAGGATGTGGGTGTTTGGGTGTGTGGGTGAGTGTGTTATTACATAAAACAACTGGTGAATAGCGCTCTCTGTGGATGGGACCTCTTTTTTACCAAACACAGTATAGAATGGAAAACACATGTTGTCTGCTCTTTCACGTGTCAAACAGCACACCTCAACTTGGGCTAAAATAATTGGTAGATTTGTAGCATGGGGACACAATTTCACAGCCACGTTTAGAGCTAATCCAAACAGCTACCATGATCCCTCTTGTGGTCACCGACGTTACTGCGCTTTAGCCTTTCGTATTATCTGATCCATTCAAAGGAGCACAGTTAAGGTGAGACAGATATGTTATCCCAACGGCAGGCTGGGTAATGCTGACTAAATCAACCATGCCAGCCGTGCAATCAATTTGGTTACTTACCCGCTTAGATTTTTTTGTTGCCATTTAGAACCTTTAAAAATAAAAATAAAAATTGTTTTAATTTTAGCACGCAAGTCAGTTAAAGAACAAATTCTTATCTACAATGACGGCCTACCCTGGACGGTACGCTGGGCCAATTGTGCGCCTGACGTGGACCAGCCTGGATTTCAACCAGGGACTGCAGTGACACCTCATGCACTGAGATGCAGTGTCTTAGACCACTGCGCCACTCAGGAGCCTTAAAGGGTTAGGGTTGGGGTTGGCAGGCCTGGTCTTCAGTAGGGAAGGGTTAGGGTTGGGAGGCCTGGTCTCCAGTAGGGAAGGGTTGGGGTTGGGAGAACTGGTCTCCAGTAGGGAAGGGTTGGGTTGGGAGGCCTGGTCTCCAGTAGGGAAGGGTTGGGGTTGGGAGGCCTGGTCTCCAGTAGGGAAGGGTTAGGGTTGGGAGGCCTGGTCTCCAGTAGGGAAGGGTTAGGGTTGGGAGGCCTGGTCTCCAGTAGGGAAGGGTTGGGGTTGGGATGCCTGGTCTCCAGTAGGGAAGGGTTAGAGTTGGGAGGCCTGGTCTCCAGTGGGGAAGGGTTGGGGTTGGGAGGCCTGGTCTCCAGTAGGGAAGGGTTAGGGTTGGGAGGCATGGTCTCCAGTAGGGAAGGGTTGGGGTTGGGAGGCCTAGTCTCCAGTAGGGAAGGGTTGGGGTTGGGCGGCCTGGTCTCCAGTAGGGAAGGGATAGGGTTGGGAGGCCTGGTCTCCAGTAGGGAAGGGTTAGGGTTGGGAGGACTGGTCTTCAGAATTGAAGGGTTAGGGTTGGGAGGCCTGGTCTTCAGTAGGGAAGGGTTAGGGTTGGGAGGCCTGGCCTTCAGTAAGGAAGGGTTAGGGTTGGGAGGCCTGGTCTTCAGTCGGGAAGGGTTGGGAGGCCTGGTCTTCAGTGGTGAAGGATTGGGAGGCCTGGTCTTCAGTGGGGAAGGGTTGGGGTTGGGAGGCCTGGTCTTCAGTAGGGAAGGGTTAGGGTTGGGAGTCCTGGTCTTCAGAATTGAAGGGTTAGGGTTGGGAGGCCTGGTCTTCAGTAGGGAAGGGTTAGGGTTGGGAGGCCTGGTCTCCAGTAGGGAAGGGTTAGGGTTGGGAGGCCTGGCCTTCAGTAGGGAAGGGTTAGGGTTGGGAGGCCTGGTCTCCAGTAGAGAAGGGTTGGGGTTGGGAGGCCTGGTCTCCAGTAGGGAAGGGTTAGTGTTGGGAGGCCTGGTCTTCAGTAGGGAAGGGTTGGGGTTGGGAGGCCTGGTCTTCAGTCGGGAAGGGTTCGGGTTGAGAGGCCTGGTCTTCAGTGGAGAAGGGTTGGGAGGCCTGGTCTTCAGTGGTGAAGGGTTGGGAGGCCTGGTCTTCAGTGGGGAAGGGTTGGGGTTGGGAGGCCTGGTCTTCAGTAGGGAAGGGTTAGGGTTGGGAGTCCTGGTCTTCAGAATTGAAGGGTTAGGGTTGGGAGGCCTGGTCTTCAGTAGGGAAGGGTTAGGGTTGGGAGGCCTGGTCTCCAGTAGGGAAGGGTTAGGGTAGGGATAACTGGTCTTCAGTGAGGAGGGGTTAGGGTTGGGAGGCCTGGTCTTCAGTGGGGACTGGTTTGCGTTGGGAGGCCTGGTCTTCAGTGGGGAAGGGTTAGGGTTGGGAGGCCTGGTCTCCATTGGTGAAGGGTTAGGGTTGGGAGGCCTGGTCTTCAGTGGGGAATGGTTAGGTTTGGGAGGCCTGGTCTTCAGTAGGGGAAGGGTTAGGGTTGGGAGGCCTGGTCTTCAGTGTTGAATGGTTAGGTTCTGGAGGCCTGGTCTTCAGTAGGGGAAGGGTTAGGGTTGGGAGGCCTGGTCTTCAGTAGGGAAGGGTTAGGGTTGGGAGGCCTGGTCTTCAGTGGGGAATGGTTAGGTTTGGGAGGCCTGGTCTTCAGTAGGGAAGGGTTAGGGTTGGGAGGCCTGGTCTTCAGTAGGGAAGGGTTAGGGTTGGGAGGCCTGGTCTTCAGTCGGGAAGGGTTCGGGTTGAGAGGCCTGGTCTTCAGTGGAGAAGGGTTGGGAGGCCTGGTCTTCAGTGGTGAAGGGTTGGGAGGCCTGGTCTTCAGTGGGGAAGGGTTGGGGTTGGGAGGCCTGGTCTTCAGTAGGAAAGGGTTAGGGTTGGGAGTCCTGGTCTTCAGAATTGAAGGGTTAGGGTTGGGAGGCCTGTTCTTTAGTAGGGAAGGTTTAGGGTTGGGAGGCCTGGTCTCCAGTAGGGAAGGGTTAGGGTTGGGAGGCCTGGTCTCCAGTAGGGAAGGGATAGGGTAGGGATAACTGGTCTTCAGTGTGGAGGGGATAGGGTTGGGAGGCCTGGTCTTCAGTGGGGAGGGGTTAGGGTTGGGAGGCCTGGTCTTCAGTGGGGACTGGTTTGCGTTGGGAGGCCTGGTCTTCAGTGGGGAAGGGTTAGGGTTGGGAGGCCTGGTCTCCATTGGTGAAGGGTTAGGGTTGGGAGGCCTGGTCTTCAGTGGGGAATGGATAGGTTTGGGAGGCCTGGACTTCAGTAGGGGAAGGGTTAGGTTTGGGAGGCCTGGTCTTCAGTGTTGAATGGTTAGGTTTGGGAGGCCTGGTCTTCAGTAGGGGAAGGGTTAGGGTTGGGAGGTCTGGTCTTCAGTAGGGAAGGGTTAGGGTTGGGAGGCCTGGTCTTCAGTGGGGAATGGTTAGGTTTGGGAGGCCTGGTCTTCAGTAGGGGAAGGGTTAGGGTTGGGAGGCCTGGTCTTCAGTAGGGAAGGGTTAGGGTTGGGAGGTCTGGTCTTCAGTGGGGAAGGGTTAGGGATGGGAGGCCTGGTCTTCAGTAGGGAAGGGTTGGGAGGCCTGGTCTTCACTAGGGAAGGGTTGGGAGGCCTGGTCTTCAGTAGGGAAGGGTTAGGAGGCCTGGTCTTCAGTGGTGAAGGGTTGGGAGGCCTGGTCTTTAGTGGGGAAGGGTTGGGGTTGGGAGGCCTGGTCTTCAGTGGGGAAGGGTTAGGGTTAGGAGGCCTGGTCTTCAGTAGGGAAGGGTTAGGGTTGGGAGGCCTGGTCTTCAGTAGGGAAGGGTTAGGGTTGAGAGGCCTGGTCTTCAGTGGGGAAGGGTTAGGGTTGGGAGGCCTGGTCTTCAGTTAGGGAAGGGTTAGGGTTGGGAGGCCTGGTCTTCAGTGGTGAAGGGTTAGGGTTGGAAGGCCTGGTCTCCATTTGGGAAGGGTTAGGGTAGGGAGGCCTGGTCTTCAGTGGGGTGGGGTTAGGGTTGGGAGGCCTGGTCTTCAGTGGGGAGGGGTTAGGGTTGGGAGGCCTGGTCTTCAGTGGGGAAGGGTTTGGGTTGGGAGGCCTGGTCTTCAGTGTTGAATGGTTAGGTTTGGGAGGCTTGGTCTTCAGTAGGGGAAGGGTTAGGGTTGGGAGGCCTGGTCTTCAGTAGGGAAGGGTTAGG
Organism: Oncorhynchus mykiss; assembly: GCF_057628025.1. Lineage (NCBI taxonomy): Eukaryota > Metazoa > Chordata > Actinopteri > Salmoniformes > Salmonidae > Oncorhynchus > Oncorhynchus mykiss. The sequence goes on along the minus strand of NC_143026.1, from coordinate 89,512,318 downwards.
GTTGAGAGGTCTGGTCTTCAGTGGGGAAGGGTTAGGGATGGGAGGCCTGGTCTTCAGTAGGGAAGGGTTGGGAGGCTTGGTCTTCACTAGGGAAGGTTTGGGAGGCTTGGTCTTCAGTAGGGGAAGGGTTAGGGTTGGGAGGCCTGGTCTTCAGTAGGGAAGGGTTAGGGTTGAGAGGTCTGGTCTTCAGTAGGGAAGGGTTAGGTTGGCCTGGTCTTCAGTGGTGAAGGGTTGGGAGGCCTGGTCTTTAGTGAGGAAGGGTTGGGGTTGGGAGGCCTGGTCTTCAGTAGGGAAGTGTTAGGGTTGGGAGGCATGGTCTTCAGTGGGGAAGGGTTAGGGTTGGGAGGCCTGGCCTTCAGTAGGGAAGGGTTAGGGTTGGGAGGCCTGGTCTTCAGTGGGGAAGGGTTAGGGTTGGGAGGCCTGATCTTCAGTAGGGAAGGGTTAGGGTTGGGTGGCCTGGCCTTCAGCAGGGAAGGGTTAGGGTTAGGAGGCCTGGCTCTTCAGTAGGGAAGGGTTAGGGTTAGGAGGCCTGGTCTTCAGTAGGGAAGGGTTGGGGTTGGGAGGCCTGGTCTCCAGTAGGGAAGGGTTAGGGTTGGGAGGCCTGGTCTCCAGTAGGGAAGGGTTGGGGTTGGGATAACTGGTCTCCAGTAGGGAAGGGTTAGAGTTGGGAGGCCTGGTCTCCAGTAGGGAAGGGTTAGGGTTGGGAGGCCTGGTCTCCAGTAGGGAAGGGTTGTGGTTGGGAGGCCTGGTCTCCAGTAGGGAAGGGTTGGGTTTGGGAGGCCTGGTCTCCAGTAGGGAAGGGTTAGGGTTGGGAGGCCTGGTCTTCAGTAGGGAAGTGGTAGGGTTGGGAGGCCTAGTCTCCAGTGGGGAAGAGTTGGGGTTGGGAGGCCTTGTCTCCAGTAGGGATGGGTTGGGGTTGGGAGGCCTGGTCTTCAGTAGGGAAGGGTTAGCGTTGGGAGGCCTGGCCTCCAGTAGGGAAGGGTTAAGGTTGGGAGGCCTGGTCTTCAGTGGGGAAGGGTTAGGGTAGGGAGGCCTGGTATTCAGTGGGGAGGGGTTAGGGTTGGGAGGCCTTGTCTCCAGTAGGGAAGGGTTAGGGTTGGGAGGCCTGGCCTCCAGTAGGGAAGGGTTAGGGTTGGGAGGCCTGGTCTTCAGTGGGGAAGGGTTTGGGTTGGGAGGCCTGGTCTTCAGTGTTGAATGGTTAGGTTTGGGAGGCCTGGTCTTCAGTAGGGAAGGGTTAGGTTGGCCTGGTCTTCAGTGAAGAAGGGTTGGGAGGCCTGGTCTTTAGTGGGGAAGGGTTGGGGTTGGGAGGCCTGGTCTTCAGTAGGGAAGTGTTAGGGTTGGGAGGCCTGGTCTTCAGTGGGGAAGGGTTAGGGTTGGGAGGCCTGGCCTTCAGTAGGGAAGGGTTAGGGTTGGGAGGCCTGGTCTTCAGTGGGGAAGGGTTAGGGTTGGGAGGCCTGATCTTCAGTAGGGAAGGGTTAGGGTTGGGAGGCCTGGCCTTCAGCAGGGAAGGGTTAGGGTTAGCAGGCCTGGTTCTTCAGTAGGGAAGGGTTAGGGTTGGGAGGCCTGGTCTCCAGTAGGGAAGGGTTGGGGTTGGGATAACTGGTCTCCAGTAGGGAAGGGTTAGAGTTGGGAGGCCTGGTCTCCAGTGGGGGAGGGTTGGGGTTGGGAGGCCTGGTCTCCAGTAGGGAAGGGTTAGGGTTGGTAGGCCTGGTCTCCAGTAGGGAATGGTTGTTGTTGGGAGGCCTGGTCTCCAGTAGGGAAGGGTTGGGTTTGGGAGGCCTGGTCTCCAGTAGGGAAGGGTTAGGGTTGGGAGGCCTGGTCTTCAGTGAGAAGTGGTAGGGTTGGGAGGCCTAGTCTCCAGTAGGGATGAGTTGGGGTTGGGAGGCCTTGTCTCCAGTAGGGATGGGTTGGGGTTGGGAGGCCAGGTCTCCAGTAGGGAAGGGTTAGGGTTGGGAGGCCTGGTCTCCAGTAGGGAAGGGTTGGGTTTGGGAGGCCTGGTCTCCAGTAGGGAAGGGTTGGGGTTGGGAGGCCTGGTCTTCAGTGGGGAATGGTTAGGGTTTGGAGGCCTGGTCTCCAGTAGGGAAGGGTTGGGTTTGGGAGGCCTTGTCTCCAGTAGGGAAGGGTTAGGGTTGGGAGGCCTGGCCTCCAGTAGGGAAGGGTTAGGGTTGGGAGGCCTGGCCTCCAGTAGGGAAGGGTTAGGGTTGGGAGGCCTGGTCTTCAGTGGGGAAGGGTTTGGGTTGGGAGGCCTGGTCTTCAGTGTTGAATGGTTAGGTTTGGGAGGCCTGGTCTTCAGTAGGGAAGGGTTAGGTTGGCCTGGTCTTCAGTGGTGAAGGGTTGGGAGGCCTGGTCTTTAGTGGGGAAGGGTTGGGGTTGGGAGGCCTGGTCTTCAGTAGGGAAGTGTTAGGGTTGGGAGGCCTGGTCTTCAGTGGGGAAGGGTTCGGGTTGGGAGGCCTGGCCTTCAGTAGGGAAGGGTTAGGGTTGGGAGGCCTGGTCTTCAGTGGGGAAGGGTTAGGGTTGGGAGGCCTGGTCTCCAGTGGGGGAGGGTTGGGGTTGGTAGGCCTGGTCTCCAGTAGGGAATGGTTGTTGTTGGGAGGCCTGGTCTCCAGTAGGGAAGGGTTGGGTTTGGGAGGCCTGGTCTCCAGTAGGGAAGGGTTAGGGTTGGGAGGCCTGGTCTTCAGTAGAGAAGTGGTAGGGTTGGGAGGCCTAGTCTCCAGTAGGGATGAGTTGGGGTTGGGAGGCCTTGTCTCCAGTAGGGATGGGTTGGGGTTGGGAGGCCTGGTCTCCAGTAGGGAAGGGTTAGGGTTGGGAGGCCTGGTCTCCAGTAGGGAAGGGTTGGGTTTGGGAGGCCTGGTCTCCAGTAGGGAAGGGTTGGGGTTGGGAGGCCTGGTCTTCAGTGGGGAATGGTTAGGGTTTGGAGGCCTGGTCTCCAGTAGGGAAGGGTTGGGTTTGGGAGGCCTGGTCTCCAGTAGGGAAGGGTTAGGGTTGGGAGGCCTGGTCTTCAGTAGGGAAGTGGTAGGGTTGGGAGGCCTGGTCTCCAGTAGGGAAGGGTTAGAGTTGGGAGGCCTGGTCTTCAGTGGGGAAAGGTTAGGGTTGTGAGGCCTGGTCTTCAGTAGGGAAGGGTTCGGGTTGAGAGGCCTGGTCTTCAGTGGAGAAGGGTTGGGAGGCCTTGTCTTCAGTGGTGAAGGGTTGGGAGGCCTGGTCTTCAGTGGGGAAGGGTTGGGGTTGGGAGATCTGGTCTTCAGTAGGGAAGGGTTAGGTTTGGGAGACCTGGTCTTCAGTAGGGAAGGGTTAGGTTGGCCTGGTCTTCAGTGGTGAAAGGTTGGGAGGCCTGGTCTTTAGTGGGGAAGGGTTGGGGTTGGGAGGCCTGGTCTTCAGTAGGGAAGTGTTAGGGTTGGGAGGCCTGGTCTTCAGTGGGGAAGGTTAGGGTTGGGAGGCCTGGCCTTCAGTAGGGATGGGTTAGGGTTGGGAGGCCTGGTCTCCAGTAGGGAAGGGTTGGGTTTGGGAGGCCTGGTCTCCAGTAGGGAAGGGTTGGGGTTGGGAGGCCTGGTCTTCAGTGGGGAAGGGTTAGGGTTGGGAGGCTTGGTCTCCAGTAGGGAAGGGTTGGGTTTGGGAGGCCTGGTCTCCAGTAGGGAAGGGTTAGGGTTGGGAGGCCTGGTCTTCAGTAGGGAAGTGGTAGGGTTGGGAGGCCTGGTCTCCAGTAGGGAAGGGTTAGAGTTGGGAGGCCTGGTATTCAGTGGGGAAGGGTTAGGGTTGTGAGGCCTGTTCTTCAGTATTGAAGGGTTAGGGTTGGGAGGCCTGGTCTTCAGTAGGGAAGGGTTAGGGTTGGGAGGCCTGGTCTTCAGTGTTGAATGGTTAGGTTTGGGAGGCCTGGTCTTCAGTAGGGGAAGAGTTAGGGTTGGGAGGCCTGGTCTCCATTGGTGAAGGGTTAGGGTTGGGAGGCCTGGTCTTCAGTGGGGAATGGTTAGGTTTGGGAGGCCTGGACTCCAGTAGGGAAGGGTTAGGGTAGGGAGGCCTGGTCTTCAGTGGGGAGGGGTTAGGGTTGTGAGGCCTGGTCTTCAGTGGGGAGGGGTTAGGGTTGGGAGGCCTGGTCTTCAGTGGGGAAGGGTTTGGGTTGGGAGGCCTGGTCTTCAGTGTTGAATGGTTAGGTTTGGGAGGCCTGGTCTTCAGTAGGGGAAGGGTTAGGGTTGGGAGGCCTGGTCTTCAGTAGGGAAGGGTTAGGGTTGAGAGGTCTGGTCTTCAGTGGGGAAGGGTTAGGGATGGGAGGCCTGGTCTTCAGTAGGGAAGGGTTGGGAGGCTTGGTCTTCACTAGGGAAGGTTTGGGAGACCTGGTCTTCAGTAGGGAAGGGTTAGGTTGGCCTGGTCTTCAGTGGTGAAGGGTTGGGAGGCCTGGTCTTTAGTGGGGAAGGGTTGGGGTTGGGAGGCCTGGTCTTCAGTAGGGAAGTGTTAGGGTTGGGAGGCATGGTCTTCAGTGGGGAAGGGTTAGGGTTGGGAGGCCTGATCTTCAGTAGGGAAGGGTTAGGGTTGGGTGGCCTGGCCTTCAGCAGGGAAGGGTTAGGGTTAGGAGGCCTGGCTCTTCAGTAGGGAAGGGTTAGGGTTAGGAGGCCTGGTCTTCAGTAGGGAAGGGTTGGGGTTGGGAGGCCTGGTCTCCAGTAGGGAAGGGTTAGGGTTGGGAGGCCTGGTCTCCAGTAGGGAAGGGTTGGGGTTGGGATAACTGGTCTCCAGTAGGGAAGGGTTAGGGTTGGGAGGCCTGGTCTTCAGTAGGGAAGTGGTAGGGTTGGGAGGCCTGGTCTCCAGTAGGGAAGGGTTAGAGTTGGGAGGCCTGGTATTCAGTGGGGAAGGGTTAGGGTTGTGAGGCCTGTTCTTCAGTATTGAAGGGTTAGGGTTGGGAGGCCTGGTCTTCAGTAGGGAAGGGTTAGTTTTGGGAGGCCTGGACTTCAGTAGGGGAAGGGTCAGGGTTGGGAGGCCTGGTCTTCAGTGTTGAATGGTTAGGTTTGGGAGGCCTGGTCTTCAGTAGGGGAAGGGTTAGGGTTGGGAGGCCTGGTCTCCATTGGTGAAGGGTTAGGGTTGGGAGGCCTGGTCTTCAGTGGGGAATGGTTAGGTTTGGGAGGCCTGGACTCCAGTAGGGAAGGGTTAGGGTTGGGAGGCCTGGCCTTCAGTAGGGAAGGGTTAGGGATGGGAGGCTGGTCTCCAGTGGTGAAGTGGTAGGGTTGGGAGGCCTGGTCTTCAGTGGTGAAGGGTTAGGGTGGGAAGGCCTGGTCTCCATTTGGGAAGGGTTAGGGTAGGGAGGCCTGGTCTTCAGTGGGGAGGGGTTAGGGTTGGGAGGCCTGGTCTTCAGTGGGGAGGGGTTAGGGTTGGGAGGCCTGGTCTTCAGTGGGGAAGGGTTTGGGTTGGGAGGCCTGGTCTTCAGTGTTGAATGGTTAGGTTTGGGAGGCCTGGTCTTCAGTAGGGGAAGGGTTAGGGTTGGGAGGCCTGGTCTTCAGTAGGGAAGGGTTAGGGTTGAGAGGTCTGGTCTTCAGTGGGGAAGGGTTAGGGATGGGAGGCCTGGTCTTCAGTAGGGAAGGGTTGGGAGGCTTGGTCTTCACTAGGGAAGGTTTGGGAGACCTGGTCTTCAGTAGGGAAGGGTTAGGTTGGCCTGGTCTTCAGTGGTGAAGGGTTGGGAGGCCTGGTCTTTAGTGGGGAAGGGTTGGGGTTGGGAGGCCTGGTCTTCAGTAGGGAAGTGTTAGGGTTGGGAGGCATGGTCTTCAGTGGGGAAGGGTTAGGGTTGGGAGGCCTGGCCTTCAGTAGGGAAGGGTTAGGGTTGGCAGGCCTGGTCTTCAGTGGGGAAGGGTTAGGGTTGGGAGGCCTGATCTTCAGTAGGGAAGGGTTAGGGTTGGGTGGCCTGGCCTTCAGCAGGGAAGGGTTAGGGTTAGGAGGCCTGGCTCTTCAGTAGGGAAGGGTTAGGGTTAGGAGGCCTGGTCGTCAGTAGGGAAGGGTTGGGGTTGGGAGGCCTGGTCTCCAGTAGGGAAGGGTTAGGGTTGGGAGGCCTGGTCTCCAGTAGGGAAGGGTTGGGGTTGGGATAACTGGTCTCCAGTAGGGAAGGGTTGGGTTTGGGAGGCCTGGTCTCCAGTAGTGAAGGGTTAGGGTTGGGAGGCCTGGTCTTCAGTAGGGAAGTGGTAGGGTTGGGAGGCCTAGTCTCCAGTAGGGAAGAGTTGGGTTTGGGAGGCCTTGTCTCCAGTAGTAATGGGTTGGGGTTGGGAGGCCTGGTCTTCAGTAGGGAAGGGTTAGGGTTGGGAGGCCTGGCCTCCAGTAGGGAAGGGTTAAGGTTGGGAGGCCTGGTCTTCAGTGGGGAAGGGTTTGGGTTGGGAGGCCTGGTCTTCAGTGTTGAATGGTTAGGTTTGGGAGGCCTGGTCTCCATTAGGGAAGGGTTAGGGTAGGGAGGCCTGGTATTCAGTGGGGAGGGGTTAGGGTTGGGAGGCCTTGTCTCCAGTAGGGAAGGGTTAGGGTTGGGAGGCCTGGCCTCCAGTAGGGAAGGGTTAGGGTTGGGAGGCCTGGTCTTCAGTGGGGAAGGGTTTGGGTTGGGAGGCCTGGTCTTCAGTGTTGAATGGTTAGGTTTGGGAGGCCTGGTCTTCAGTAGGGAAGGGTTAGGTTGGCCTGGTCTTCAGTGGTGAAGGGTTGGGAGGCCTGGTCTTTAGTGGGGAAGGGTTGGGGTTGGGAGGCCTGGTCTTCAGTAGGGAAGTGTTAGGGTTGGGAGGCCTGGTCTTCAGTGGGGAAGGGTTAGGGTTGGGAGGCCTGGCCTTCAGTAGGGAAGGGTAAGGGTTGGGAGGCCTGGTCTTCAGTGGGGAAGGGTTAGGGTTGGGAGGCCTGATCTTCAGTAGGGAAGGGTTAGGGTTGGGAGGCCTGGCCTTCAGCAGGGAAGGGTTAGGGTTAGCAGGCCTGGTTCTTCAGTAGGGAAGGGTTGGGGTTGGGATAACTGGACTCCAGTAGGGAAGGGTTAGGGTTGGGAGGCCTGGCCTTCAGTAGGGAAGGGTTAGGGAAGGGAGGCTGGTCTCCAGTGGTGAAGTGGTAGGGTTGGGAGGCCTGGTCTTCAGTAGGGAAGGGTTAGGGTTGGGAGGCCTGGTCTCCAGTAGGGAAGGGTTAGGGTTGGGAGGCCTGGCCTTCAGTAGGGAAGGGTTAGGGATGGGAGGCTGGTCTCCAGTGGTGAAGGGTTAGGGATGGGAGGCTGGTCTCCAGTAGGGAAGGGTTCGGGGTGAGAGACCTGGTCTTCAGTGGAGAAGGGTTGGGAGGCCTGGTCTTCAGTGGGGAATGGTTAGGTTTGGGAGGCCTGGACTTCAGTAGGGGAGGGTTAGGGATGGGAGGCTGGTCTCCAGTGGTGAAGTGGTAGGGTTGGGAGGCCTGGACTCCAGTAGGGAAGGGTTAGGGTTGGGAGGCCTGGCCTTCAGTAGGGAAGGGTTAGGGATGGGAGGCTGGTCTCCAGTGGTGAAGTGGTAGGGTTGGGAGGCCTGGTCTTCAGTAGGGAAGGGTTAGGGTTGGGAGGCCTGGTCTCCAGTAGGGAAGGGTTAGGGTTGGGAGGCCTGGCCTTCAGTAGGGAAGGGTTAGGGATGGGAGGCTGGTCTCCAGTGGTGAAGGGTTAGGGTTGGGAGGCTGGTCTCCAGTAGGGAAGGGTTCGGGGTGAGAGACCTGGTCTTCAGTGGAGAAGGGTTGGGAGGCATGGTCTTCAGTGGGGAATGGTTAGGTTTGGGAGGCCTGGACTTCAGTAGGGGAAAGGTTAGGGTTGTGAGGCCTGGTCTTCAGTAGGGAAGGGTTCGGGTTGAGAGGCCTGGTCTTCAGTGGAGAAGGGTTGGGAGGCCTGGTCTTCAGTGGTGAAGGGTTGGGAGGCCTGGTCTTCAGTGGGGAAGGGTTGGGGTTGGGAGATCTGGTCTTCAGTAGGGAAGGGTTAGGTTTGGGAGACCTGGTCTTCAGTAGGGAAGGGTTAGGTTGGCCTGGTCTTCAGTGGTGAAAGGTTGGGAGGCCTGGTCTTTAGTGGGGAAGGGTTGGGGTTGGGAGGCCTGGTCTTCAGTAGGGAAGTGTTAGGGTTGGGAGGCCTGGTCTTCAGTGGGGAAGGGTTAGGGTTGGGAGGCCTGGCCTTCAGTAGGGATGGGTTAGGGTTGGGAGGCCTGGTCTTCAGTGGGGAAGGGTTAGGGTTGGGAGGCCTGATCTTCAGTAGGGAAGGGTTAGTGTTGGGAGGCCTGGACTTCAGCAGGGAAGGGTTAGGGTTAGGAGTTCTGGTTCTTCAGTAGGGAAGGGTTAGGGTTAGGAGGCCTGGTCTTCAGTAGGGAAGGGTTGGGGTTGGGAGGCCTGGTCTCCAGTAGGGAAAGGTTAGGGTTGGGAGGCCTGGTCTCCAGTAGGGAAGGGTTGGGTTTGGGAGGCCTGGTCTCCAGTAGGGAAGGGTTAGGGTTGGGAGGCCTGGTCTTCAGTAGGGAAATGGTAGGGTTGGAGGCCTAGTCTCCAGTAGGGGAAGGGTTAGGGTTGGGAGGCCTGGTCTCCATTGGTGAAGGGTTAGGGTTGGGAGGCCTGGTCTTCAGTGGGGAATGGTTAGGTTTGGGAGGCCTGGACTCCAGTAGGGAAGGGTTAGGGTTGGGAGGCCTGGCCTTCAGTAGGGAAGGGTTAGGGATGGGAGGCTGGTCTCCAGTGGTGAAGTGGTAGGGTTGGGAGGCCTGGTCTTCAGTAGGGAAGGGTTAGGGTTGGGAGGCCTGGTCTCCAGTAGGGAAGGGTTAGGGTTGGGAGGCCTGGCCTTCAGTAGGGAAGGGTTAGGGATGGGAGGCTGGTCTCCAGTGGTGAAGGGTTAGGGTTGGGAGGCTGGTCTCCAGTAGGGAAGGGTTCGGGGTGAGAGACCTGGTCTTCAGTGGAGAAGGGTTGGGAGGCCTGGTCTTCAGTGGGGAATGGTTAGGTTTGGGAGGCCTGGACTTCAGTAGGGGAAGGGTTAGGGTTGGGAGGCCTGGTCTTCACTAGGGAAGGTTTGGGAGACCAGGTCTTCAGTAGGGAAGGGTTAGGTTGGCCTGGTCTTCAGTGGTGAAGGGTTGGGAGGCCTGGTCTCCAGTGGTGAAGGGTTAGGGTTGGGAGGCCTGGTCTCCAGTAGGGAAGGGTTAGGGTAGGGATGCCTGGTTTTCAGTGGGGAGGGGTTAGGGTTGGGAGGCCTGGTCTTCAGTGGGGAAGGGTTGGGGTTGGGAGGCCTGGTCTTCAGTGGGGAAGGGTTAGGGTTAGGAGGCCTGGTCTTCAGTAGGGAAGGGTTAGGGTTGAGAGGCCTGGTCTTCAGTGGGGAAGGGTTGGGGTTGGGAGGCCTGGTCTTCAGTGGGGAAGGGTTAGGGTTAGGAGGCCTGGTCTTCAGTAGGGAAGGGCTAGGGTTGGGAGGCCTGGTCTTCAGTTAGGGAAGGGTTAGGGTTGGGAGGCCTGGTATTCAGTGGTGAAGGGTTAGGGTTGGGAGGCCTGGTCTTCAGTAGGGAAGGGTTAGGGTTGGGAGGTCTGGTCTTCAGTAGGGAAGGGTTGGGAGGCCTGGTCTTCACTAGGGAAGGGTTGGGAGGCCTGGTCTTCAGTAGGGAAGGGTTAGGAGGCCTGGTCTTCAGTGGTGAAGGGTTGGGAGGCCTGGTCTTTGGTGGGGAAGGGTTAGGGTTGGGAGGCCTGGTCTTCAGTGTGGAAGCGTTAGGGTTGGGAGGCCTGGCCTTCAGTAGGGAAGGGTTAGCGTTGGGAGGCCAGGTCTTCAGTGGGGAAAGATTAGGGTTGGGAGGCCTGATCTTCAGTAGGGAAGGGTTAGGGTTGGGAGGCCTCGCCTTCAGCAGGGAAGGGTTAGGAGGCCTGGTCTTCAGTAGGGAAGGGTTGGGGTTGGGAGGCCTGGTCTCCAGTAGGGAAGGGTTAGGGTTGAGAGGCCTGGTCTCCAGTAGGGAACGGTTGAGGTTGGGATGAATGGTCTCCAGTAGTGAAGGGTTAGAGTTGGGAGGCCTGGTCTCCAGTGGGGAAGGGTTGGGGTTGGGAGGCCTGGTCTCCAGTAGGGAAGGGTTAGGGTTGGGAGACCTGGTCTCCAGTAGGGAAGGGTTGGGGTTGGGAGGCCTAGTCTCCAGTAGGGAAGAGTTGGGGTTGGGAGGCCTTGTCTACAGTAGGGAAGGGTTGGGGTTGGGAGGCCTGGTCTCCAGTTGGGAAGGGTTGGGTTTGGGAGGCCTGGTCTCCAGTAGGGAAGGGTTGGGGTTGGGAGGCTTGGTCTTCAGTGGGGAAGGATTAGGGATGGGAGGCCTGGCCTTCAGCAGGGAAGGGTTAGGGTTAGGAGGCCTGGTGCTTCAGTAGGGAAGGGTTAGGGTTAGGAGGCCTGGTCTTCAGTAGGGAAGGGTTAGGGTTGGGAGGCCTCGCCTTCAGCAGGGAAGGGTTAGGGTTAGGAGGCCTGGTGCTTCAGTAGGGAAGGGTTAGGGTTAGGAGGCCTGGTCTTCAGTAGGGAAGGGTTGGGGTAGGGAGGCCTGGTCTCCAGTAGGGAAGGGTTAGGGTTGAGAGGCCTGGTCTCCAGTAGGGAACGGTTGGGGTTGGGATGAATGGTCTCCAGTAGGGAAGGGTTAGAGTTGGTAGGCCTGGTCTCCAGTGGGGAAGGGTTGGGGTTGGGATGCCTGGTCTCCAGTAGGGAAGGGTTAGAGTTCGGAGGCCTGGTCTCCAGTGGGGAAGGGTTGGGGTTGGGAGGCCTGGTCTCCAGTAGGGAAGGGTTAGGGTTGGGAGGCCTGGTCTCCAGTAGGGAAGGGTTGGGGTTGGGAGGCCTAGTCTTCAGTAGGGAAGGGTTAGGGTTGGGATGCCTGGTCTTCAGTAGGGAAGGGTTGGGGTTGGGAGTCCTGGTCTTCAGTATTAAAGGATTAGGGTTGGGAGGCCTGGTCTTCAGTAGGGAAGGGTTAGGGTTGGGAGTCCTGGTCTTCAGTATTAAAGGGTTAGGGTTGGGAGGATTGGTCTTCAGTAGGGAAGTGTTAGGGTTGGGAGGCCTGGTCTTCAGTAGGGAAGTGGTAGGGTTGGGAGGCCTGGTCTCCAGTAGGGAAGGGTTAGAGTTGGGAGGCCTGGTCTTCAGTGGGGAAGGGTTAGGGTTGGGAGGCCTGGTCTCCAGTAGGGAAGGGTTGGGGTTGGGAGGCCTGGTCTCCAGTAGGGAAGGGTTGGGGTTGGGAGGCCTAGTCTCCAGTAGGGAAGAGTTGGGGTTGGGAGGCCTTGTCTCCAGTAGGGAAGGGTTGGGGTTGGGAGGCCTGGTCTCCAGTAGGGAAGGGTTGGGTTAGGGAGGCCTGGTCTCCAGTAGGGAAGGGTTGGGGTTGGGAGGCCTGGTCTCCAGTAGGGAAGGGTTGGGGTTGGGAGGCCTGGTCTCTAGTAGGGAAGGGTTGGGGTTGGGAGGCCTGGTCTCCATTAGGGAAGGGTTGGGTTTGGGAGGGCTGGTCTCCAGTAGGGAAGGGTTGGGGTTGGGAGGCCTGGTCTTCAGTGGGGAAGGGTTAGGGTTGGGAGGCCTGGTCTCCAGTAAGGAAGGGTTGGGTTTGGGAGGCCTGGTCTCCAGTAGGGAAGGGTTAGGGTTGGGAGGCCTGGTCTTCAGTAGGGAAGGGTTAGGGTTGGGATGCCTGGTCTTCAGTAGGGAAGGGTTGGGGTTGGGAGTCCTGGTCTTCAGTATTAAAGGATTAGGGTTGGGAGGCCTGGTCTTCAGTAGGGAAGGGTTAGGGTTGGGAGTCCTGGTCTTCAGTATTAAAGGGTTAGGGTTGGGAGGATTGGTCTTCAGTAGGGAAGTGTTAGGGTTGGGAGGCCTGGTCTTCAGTAGGGAAGTGGTAGGGTTGGGAGGCCTGGTCTTCAGTGGGGAAGGGTTAGGGTTGGGAGGCCTGGTCTCCAGTAGGGAAGGGTTGGGGTTGGGAGGCCTGGTCTCCAGTAGGGAAGGGTTGGGGTTGGGAGGCCTAGTCTCCAGTAGGGAAGAGTTGGGGTTGGGAGGCCTTGTCTCCAGTAGGGAAGGGTTGGGGTTGGGAGGCCTGGTCTCCAGTAGGGAAGGGTTGGGTTTGGGAGGCCTGGTCTCCAGTAGGGAAGGGTTGGGGTTGGGAGGCCTGGTCTCCAGTAGGGAAGGGTTGGGGTTGGGAGGCCTGGTCTCCAGTAGGGAAGGGTTGGGGTTGGGAGGCCTGGTCTCCAGTAGGGAAGGGTTGGGTTTGGGAGGGCTGGTCTCCAGTAGGGAAGGGTTGGGGTTGGGAGGCCTGGTCTTCAGTGGGGAAGGGTTAGGGTTGGGAGGCCTGGTCTTCAGTAGGGAAGGGTTAGGGTTGGGAGTCCTGGTCTTCAGTATTAAAGGGTTAGGGTTGGGAGTATTGGTCTTCAGTGGGGAAGTGTTAGGGTTGGGAGGCCTGGTCTTCAGTAGGGAAGGTGTAGGGTTGGGAGGCCTGGTCTCCAGTAGGGAAGGGTTGGGGTTGGGAGGCCTAGTCTCCAGTAGGGAATAGTTGGGGTTGGGAGGCCTGGTCTTCAGTGGGGAAAGGTTGGGGTTGGGAGGCCTGGTCTTCAGTAGGGGAGGGTTAGGGTTGGAAGTCCTGGTCTTCAGTATTGAAGGGTTAGGGTTGGGAGGCCTGGTCTTCAGTAGGGAAGGGTTAGGGTTGGGAGGCCTGGTCTTCAGTGGGGAAGGGTTAGGGTTGGGAGGCCTGGTCTCCAGTAGGGAAGGGTTAGGGTATGGATGCCTGGTCTTCAGTGGGGAGGGGTTAGGGTTGGGAGGCCTGGTCTTCAGTGGGGAAGGGTTAGGGTTAGGAGGCCTGGTCTTCAGTAGGGAAGGGTTAGGGTTGAGAGGCCTGGTCTTCAGTGGGGAAGGGTTAGGGTTGGGAGGCCTGGTCTTCAGTTAGGGAAGGGTTAGGTTTGGGAGACCTGGTCTTCAGTGGTGAAGGGTTAGGGTTGGGAGGCCTGGTCTCCAGTAGGGAAGGGTTAGGGTAGGGAGGCCTGGTCTTCAGTGGGGAGGGGTTAGGGTTGGGAGGCCTGGTCTTCAGTGGGGAGGGGTTAGGGTTGGGAGGCCTGGTCTTCAGTGGGGAATGGTTAGCGTTGGGAGGCCTGGTCTTCATTGGGGAAGGGTTAGGGTTGGGAGGCCTGGTCTCCAGTAGGGAAGGGTTAGGGTTGGGAGGCCTGGTCTACAGTAGGGAAGGGTTGGGGTTGGGAGGCCTGGTCTTCAGTGGGGAAGGGTTAGGGTTAGGAGGCCTGGTCATCAGTAGGGAAGGGTTAGGGTTGGGAGGCCTGGTCTTCAGTAGGGAAGGGTCAGGGTTGAGAGGCCTGGTCTTCAGTGGGGAAGGGTTAGGGTTGGGAGGCCTGGTCTTCAGTGGTGAAGGGTTAGGTTTGGGAGGCCTGGTCTCCATTAGGGAAGGGTTAGGGTAGGGAGGCCTGGTCTTCAGTGGGGAGAGGGTTGGGAGGCCTGGTCTTCAGTGGGGAAGGGTTAGGGTTAGGAGGCCTGGTCATCAGTAGGGAAGGGTTAGGGTTGGGAGGCCTGGTCTTCAGTAGGGAAGGGTCAGGGTTGAGAGGCCTGGTCTTCAGTGGGGAAGGGTTAGGGTTGGGAGGCCTGGTCTTCAGTTAGGGAAGGGTTAGGGTTGGGAGGCCTGGTCTTCAGTGGTGAAGGGTTAGGTTTGGGAGGCCTGGTCTCCATTAGGGAAGGGTTAGGGTAGGGAGGCCTGGTCTTCAGTAGGGAGAGGGTTGGGAGGCCTGGTCTTCAGTGGGGAGGGGTTAGGGTTGGGAGGCCTGGTCTTCAGTATTGAAGGGTTAGGGTTGGGAGGCCTGGCCTTCAGTAGGGAAGGGTAAGGGATGGGAGGCTGGTCTCCAGTGGTGAAGGGTTAGGGTAGGGAGGCCTGGTCTCCAGTAGGGAAGGGTTAGGGTAGGGATGCCTGGTCTTCAGTGGGGAGGGGTTAGGGTTTGGAGGCCTGGTCTTCAGTGGGGAAGGGTTACGGTTAGGAAGCCTGGTCTTCAGTAGGGAAGGGTTAGGGTTGAGAGGCCTGGTCTTCAGTGGGGAAGGGTTAGGGTTGGGAGGCCTGGTCTTCAGTTAGGGAAGGGTTAGGATTGGGAGGCCTGGTCTTCAGTTGTGAAAGGTTAGGGTTGGGAGGCCTGGTCTCCATTAGGGAAGGGTTAGGGTAGGGAGGCCTGGTCTTCAGTGGGGAGGGGTTAGGGTTGGGAGGCCTGGTCTTCATTGGGGAAGGGTTAGGGTTGGGAGGCCTGGTCTTCAGTGGGGAAGTGTTAGGGTTGGGAGGCCTGGTCTTCAGTTAGGGAAGGGTTAGGGTTGGGAGGCCTGGTCTTCAGTGGTGAAGGGTTAGGGTTGGGAGGCCTGGTCTCCATTAGGGAAGGGTTAGGGTAGGTAGGCCTGGTCGTGCTTCTACACCTGCATTGCTTGCTGTTTGGGGTTTTAGGCTGGGTTTCTGTACAGCACTTTGAGATATCAGCTGATGTACGAAGGGCTATATAAATTAATTTGATTTGATTTGATTTGATTCAGTGGGTTGGGGTTAGGGTTGGGAGGCCTGGTCTTCAGTGGGGAGGGGTTAGGGTTGGGAGGCCTGGTCTTCAGTAGGGAAGGGTTAGGGTTGGGAGGCCTGGCCTCCAGTAGAGAAGGGTTAGGGTTGGGAGGCCTGGTCTTCAGAAGGGAAGGGTTGGGAGGCCTGGTCTCCAGTAGGGAAGGGTTATGGTTGGGAGGCCTGGTCTTCAGTAGGGAAGGGTTAGTGTTGGGAGTCCTGGTCTTCAGTATTATAGGGTTAGGGTTGGGAGGATTGGTCTTCAGTAGGGAAGTGTTAGGGTTGGGAGGCCTGGTCTTCAGTAGGGAAGTGGTAGGGTTGGGAGGCCTGGTCTCCAGTAGGGAAGGGTTAGAGTTGGGAGGCCTGGTCTTCAGTGGGGAAGGGTTAGGGTTGGGAGGCCTGGTCTTAGGTAGGGAAGGGTTCGGGTTGAGAGGCCTGGTCTTCAGTGGTGAAGGGTTGGGAGGCCTGGTCTTCAGTGGGGAAAGGTTGGGGTTGGGAGGCCTGGTCTTCAGTAGGGGAGGGTTAGGGTTGGGAGGCCTGGTCTTCAGTATTGAAGGGTTAGGGTTGGGAGGCCTGGTCTACAGTAGGGAAGGGTTAGGGTTGGGAGGCCTGGTCTCCAGTAGGGAAGGGTTAGGGTTGGGAGGCCTGGCCTTCAGTAGGGAAGGCTAAGGGATGGGAGGCTGGTCTCCAGTGGTGAAGGGTTAGGGTTGGGAGGATTGGTCTTCAGTAGGGAAGTGTTAGGGTTGGGAGGCCTGGTCTTCAGTAGGGAAGTGGTAGGGTTGGGAGGCCTGGTCTCCAGTAGGGAAGGGTTAGGGTAGGGATGCCTGGTCTTCAGTGGGGAGGGGTTAGGGTTGGGAGGCCTGGTCTTCAGTGGGGAAGGGTTAGGGTTAGGAGGCCTGGTCTTCAGTAGGGAAGGGTTAGGGTTGGGAGGCCTGGTCTCCAGTAGGGAAGGGTTAGGGTAGGGAGGCCTGGTCTTCAGTGGGGAGGGGTTAGGGTTGGGAGGCCTGGTCTTCAGTGGGGAGGGGTTAGGGTTGGGAGGCCTGGTCTTCAGTGGGGAAGGGTTAGCTTTGGGAGGCCTGGTCTTCATTGGGGAAGGGTTAGGGTTGGGAGGCCTGGTCTCCAGTAGGGAAGGGTTAGGGTTGGGAGGCCTGGTCTCCAGTAGGGAAGGGTTAGGGTAGGGATGCCTGGTCTTCAGTGGGGAGGGGTTAGGGTTGGGAGGCCTGGTCTTCAGTGGGGAAGGGTTAGGGTAGGGAGGCCTGGTCTTCAGTGGGGAGGGGTTAGGGTTGGGAGGCCTGGTCTTCAGTGGGGAGGGGTTAGGGTTGGGAGGCCTGGTCTTCAGTGGGGAAGGGTTAGCGTTGGGAGGCCTGGTCTTCATTGGGGAAGGGTTAGGGTTGGGAGGCCTGGTCTCCAGTAGGGAAGGGTTAGGGTAGGGATGCCTGGTCTTCAGTGGGGAGGGGTTAGGGTTGGGAGGCCTGGTCTTCAGTGGGGAAGGGTTAGGGTTAGGAGGCCTGGTCTTCAGTAGGGAAGGGTTAGGGTTGAGAGGCCTGGTCTTCAGTGGGGAAGGGTTAGGGTTGGGAGGCCTGGTCTTCAGTTAGGGAAGGGTTAGGGTTGGGAGGCCTGGTCTTCAGTGGTGAAGGGTTAGGGTTGGGAGGCCTGGTCTCCATTAAGGAAGGGTTAGGGTAGGGAGGCCTGGTCTTCAGTGGGTTGGGGTTAGGGTTGGGAGGCCTGGTCTTCATTGGGGCGGGGTTAGGGTTGGGAGGCCCGGTCTTCAGTAGGGAAGGGTTAGGGTTGGGAGGCCTTGCCTCCAGTAGAGAAGGGTTAGGGTTGGGAGGCCTGGTCTTCAGTAGGGAAGGGTTGGGAGGCCTGGTCTTCAGTGGGGAGGGGTTAGGGTTGGGAGGGCTGGTCTTCAGTGGGGAGGGGTTAGGGTTGGGAGGCCTGGTCTTCAGTAGGGAAGGGTAGGGAGGCCTGGTCTTCAGTGGGGAGGGGTCAGTGTTGGGAGGCCTGGTCTTCAGTGGGGAGGGGTTAGGGTTGGGAGGCCTGGTCTTCAGTGGGGAAGGGTTAGGGTTAGGAGGCCTGGTCTTCAGTAGGGAAGGGTTAGGGTTGAGAGGCCTGGTCTTCAGTGGGGAAGGGTTAGGGTTGGGAGGCCTGGTCTTCAGTTAGGGAAGGGTTAGGGTTGGGAGGCCTGGTCCTCAGTGGTGAAGGGTTAGGGTTGGGAGGCCTGGTCTCCAGTAGGGAAGGGTTAGGGTAGGGAGGCCTGGTCTTCAGTGGGGAGGGGTTAGGGTTGGGAGGCCTGGTTTTCAGTGGGGAGGGGTTAGGGTTGGGAGGCCTGGTCTTCAGTGGGGAAGGGTTAGCGTTGGGAGGCCTGGTCTTCATTGGGGAAGGGTTAGGGTTGGGAGGCCTGGTCTCCAGTAGGGAAAGGTTAGGGTTGGGAGGCCTGGTCTCCAGTAGGGAAGGGTTAGGGTAGGGATGCCTGGTCTTCAGTGGGGAGGGGTTAGGGTTGGGAGGCCTGGTCTTCAGTGGGGAGGGGTTAGGGTTGGGAGGCCTGGTCTTCAGTGGGGAAGGGTTAGCGTTGGGAGGCCTGGTCTTCATTGGGGCGGGGTTAGGGTTGGGAGGCCCGGTCTTCAGTAGGGAAGGGTTAGGGTTGGGAGGCCTTGCCTCCAGTAGAGAAGGGTTAGGGTTGGGAGGCCTGGTCTTCAGTAGGGAAGGGTTGGGAGGCCTGGTCTTCAGTGGGGAGGGGTTAGGGTTGGGAGGGCTGGTCTTCAGTGGGGAGGGGTTAGGGTTGGGAGGCCTGGTCTTCAGTAGGGAAGTGTAGGGAGGCCTGGTCTTCAGTGGGGAGGGGTCAGTGTTGGGAGGCCTGGTCTTCAGTGGGGAGGGGTTAGGGTTGGGAGGCCTGGTCTTCAGTGGGGAAGGGTTAGGGTTAGGAGGCCTGGTCTTCAGTAGGGAAGGGTTAGGGTTGGGAGGCCTGGTCTTCAGTAGGGAAGGGTTAGGGTTGAGAGGCCTGGTCTTCAGTGGGGAAGGGTTAGGGTTGGGAGGCCTGGTCTTCAGTTAGGGAAGGGTTAGGGTTGGGAGGCCTGGTCTTCAGTGGTGAAGGGTTAGGGTTGGGAGGCCTGGTCTCCAGTAGGGAAGGGTTAGGGTAGGGAGGCCTGGTCTTCAGTGGGGAGGGGTTAGGGTTGGGAGGCCTGGTCTTCAGTGGGGAGGGGTTAGGGTTGGGAGGCCTGGTCTTCAGTGGGGAAGGGTTAGCGTTGGGAGGCCTGGTCTTCATTGGGGAAGGGTTAGGGTTGGGAGGCCTGGTCTCCAGTAGGGAAGGGTTAGGGTTGGGAGGCCTGGTCTCCAGTAGGGAAGGGTTAGGGTAGGGATGCCTGGTCTTCAGTGGGGAGGGGTTAGGGTTGGGAGGCCTGGTCTTCAGTGGGGAAGGGTTAGGGTAGGGAGGCCTGGTCTTCAGTGGGGAGGGGTTAGGGTTGGGAGGCCTGGTCTTCAGTTGGGAGGGGTTAGGGTTGGGAGGCCTGGTCTTCAGTGGGGAAGGGTTAGCGTTGGGAGGCCTGGTCTTCATTGGGGAAGGGTTAGGGTTGGGAGAACTGGTCTCCAGTAGGGAAGGGTTAGGGTAGGGATGCCTGGTCTTCAGTGGGGTGGGGTTAGGGTTGGGAGGCCTGGTCTTCAGTGGGGAAGGGTTAGGGTTAGGAGGCCTGGTCTTCAGTAGGGAAGGGTTAGGGTTGAGAGGCCTGGTCTTCAGTGGTGAAGGGTTAGGGTTGGGAGGCCTGGTCTCCATTAGGGAAGGGTTAGGGTAGGGAGGCCTGGTCTTCAGTGGGTTGGGGTTAGGGTTGGGAGGCCTGGTCTTCATTGGGGCGGGGTTAGGGTTGGGAGGCCTGGTCTTCAGTAGGGAAGGGTTAGGGTTGGGAGGCCTTGCCTCCAGTAGAGAAGGGTTAGGGTTGGGAGGCCTGGTCTTCAGTAGGGAAGGGTTGGGAGGCCTGTTCTTCAGTGGGGAGGGGTTAGGGTTGGGAGGGCTGGTCTTCAGTGGGGAGGGGTTAGGGTTGGGAGGCCTGGTCTTCAGTAGGGAAGGGTAGGGAGGCCTGGTCTTCAGTGGGGAGGGGTCAGTGTTGGGAGGCCTGGTCTTCAGTGGGGAGGGGTTAGGGTTGGGAGGCCTGGTCTTCAGTGGGGAAGGGTTAGGGTTAGGAGGCCTGGTCTTCAGTAGGGAAGGGTTAGGGTTGGGAGGCCTGGTCTTCAGTAGGGAAGGGTTAGGGTTGAGAGGCCTGGTCTTCAGTGGGGAAGGGTTAGGGTTGAGAGGCCTGGTCTTCAGTGGTTAAGGGTTAGGGTTGGGAGGCCTGGTCTTCAGTTAGGGAAGGGTTAGGGTTGGGAGGCCTGGTCTTCAGTGGTGAAGGGTTAGGGTTGGGAGGCCTGGTCTCCATTAGGGAAGGGTTAGGGTAGGGAGGCCTGGTCTTCAGTGGGTTGGGGTTAGGGTTGGGAGGCCTGGTCTTCAGTGGGGCGGGGTTAGGGTTGGGAGGCCTGGTCTTCAGTAGGGAAGGGTTAGGGTTGGGAGGCCTTGCCTCCAGTAGAGAAGGGTTAGGTTTGGGAGGCCTGGTCTTCAGTAGGGAAGGGTTGGGAGGCCTGGTCTTCAGTGGGGAGGGGTTAGGGTTGGGAGGGCTGGTCTTCAGTGGGGAGGGGTTAGGGTTGGAAGGCCTGGTCTTCAGTAGGGAAGGGTAGGGAGGCCTGGTCTTCAGTGGGGAGGGGTCAGTGTTGGGAGGCCTGGTCTTCAGTGGGGAGGGGTTAGGGTTGGGAGGCCTGGTCTTCAGTGGGGAAGGGTTAGGGTTAGGAGGCCTGGTCTTCAGTAGGGAAGGGTTAGGGTTGGGAGGCCTGGTCTTCAGTAGGGAAGGGTTAGGGTTGAGAGGCCTGGTCTTCAGTGGGGAAGGGTTAGGGTTGAGAGGCCTGGTCTTCAGTGTTGAATGGTTAGATTTGGGAGGCCTGGTCTTCAGTAGGGGAAGGGTTAGGGTTGGGAGGCCTGGTCTTCAGTAGGGAAGGGTTAGGGTTGGGAGGTCTGGTCTTCAGTGGGGAAGGGTTAGGGATGGGAGGCCTGGTCTTCAGTAGGGAAGGGTTGGGAGGCCTGGTCTTCACTAGGGAATGGTTGGGAGGCCTGGTCTTCAGTAGGGAAGGGTTAGGAGGCCTGGTCTTCAGTGGTGAAGGGTTGGGAGGCCTGGTCTTCAGTGGGGAAGGGTTAGGGTTGGGAGGCCTGGCCTTCAGCAGGGAAGGGTTAGGGTTAGGAGGCCTGGTGCTTCAGTAGAGAAAGGGTTAGGGTCAGGAGTGCTGGTGCTTCAGTAGGGAAGGGTGAGGGTTGGGAGGCCTGGTGCTTCAGTAGGGAAGGGTTGGTAGGCCTAAAAAAATGATACCAGACCTGATGAGTCAGTGTGCAAGGGCCTCAATATTTAGAACACATTACTAGAAATAACTAGCAGAGGACTGCAAGTCATGCTGTAAACATTTAGGTCTTGTTTTGTCACATACAAAAAGATTGGAGATCATTCTGAAACGCTTCCCTCTTTTTACAGTACTGCAACATCGCGTCATTCAGATACCCTGTACTTACTGTGAATTCTTAATGCCGCTGTGGGCCCCAGAGACAGAGAGACAGACTAGGAGAGAGAGAGAGACTGAGAGAGACAGAGAGAGAAAGAATGCCTAATTAAGACCAGTCTGAACATGTAGTTATCTGGCTCAGCAACACTAGGCCATGCTGAGGTCTAGGACTATAGGACACACACACACACGCGCACACGCACACGCACACACACACACACACACACACACACACACATACACACACACTCGCACACACACAATGCCTTTGTGTAGGGGCTGCTGCTCACATACAAGGTATGCATATATAGTTATACAGGTAAGTATATACCTACACCTATAGGCTACTAAATACCTCCATTCAACAGACAGATGGTCGTGAGCTCTTTCCTCGGGCATGTTTCGTGTTGTTAGCACCTTAGACCTCAGAGAAACTCAAGGAAATGTCTAACACTCTTTCATCATACCATCCTTCCATTCCTCTGAACCAAATAGAAAAAAAGAGGGCGGGAAAAGACAGAAAGAGAGATCACAGGTCTAACAAATGGCCGATGTGATTGGTCCCTCTTCCCGTCACTCAGAGATACAGTACCAGCAGGCCAGTCGATTGGAGGATAATCAAAGAGGCCTGTATGAAAAGCTCTGCCTCCCACTGAAACCTTCACTACTGACATCAGACAGAACCACAAAAGGCCAGGGTGGAGGGTCCAGATGTGTGTGTGTGTGTTTTCTTTGGCTGATGTGGCCTGTCGAAAGGGCAGCGTAACTCCGGTTGTGAGGTAATGAGAGCAAGGTTCACTGGGAGAGAGAGACAGAGTGCTCCATTCAACCCAACCTGCTGTTCACTGTTGACTCTCTAAAATCAAAACATACCCCTTTTCCTAAAATCACAGAGTTTTGGTACACTGTCATGTTAGTACCTCCCACCACAGGTAGATAGATCCCTTCAGTTTTCACAGGGTAATGTGTGAGTGTGTGGGCGCCGGTGCTAGTTTGTAAATACAGTTCTAATGGCCAAGGGAGGTGTGACTGAATCTGACACAGAGTTGGTCTAAGCAGACTGGTAAAGTCCTGGGTTTATTCTATGTGTTCCAGACTGCAGTTGGAGGCTAGAGATGTGATTGTGGATCTCTGGGGGACTCTGGTGGATGAGAGAGGAGCTGGGGGAATCCAAAAATCACCGAAACAGAAATCTTTACAGTTATATTGTATTACTACAGCTAAACTCACTTAACTACATTGTATAGTGAAGGAAAAAAAGAGGGGAAAAAAGAGTAGAAAAAACATCTCTATTTTCCAAATGTCAGCCGCCTGGCAGATAAAGAAATGTCCCATCATGACAGACATTCCTTTTCAGTGACTGTATCACCTATTTCACTGTGAACAACTTCAGTCTCTGCCTTTTAAAACAACTAAGAGGCTTCGATTTTCTGGAACCCTGACATTTTTTAACTAAAGATATGGAGATAAAAACAAATATAATGTACGTGAGAAATACTTTTAAAAATTCAAGAGGTATGATGTGGAATTTATGTATTATTTACTGACAATTCATACCATAAAAGACATATATAAACATATATAAAATATTCATAAATTATAAACTATTTAGTTCAGCGGACCGAAAGGTTGCTGGATCAAATCCCTGAGTTGACAAGGTAAAAATCGGTTGTTCTGCCCCTGAACAAGGCAGTTAACACACTGTTCCCCGGAAGGCCGTCATTGTAAATAAGAATTTGTTCTTAACTGACTTGCCTAGTTAAATAAAGGTAATTAAAAATAAAAAAAACATTTTTTTAAAGGTGTGTAGTAGTATATATCAGCTGAGATGTATTCAAATATGGATGTTGATCCTCAACAACAGGTAGGGACTCTCTGGAGGGGTGAGGTCAGTCCTTACTGGGTTGCACCTTAACACTGTGTTGGTGTGTGTAGCTGCCTCCTGAGCTGTGTCATATGTGTGTAATGAGACACCTTAATCCCCTGACATGTCTGGTTGTCACCGAGACCCTGTGAGTCGTCCCCTCTATCTCCCTCTCTCTTTCACTCTCTCTACAATCTCCCCCACTCCAACCCCTCTCCCTGGAGAATTACAGCAGATTGGGCCCCTGCTCTAAAAACACAGTCAAATAACGTTTTTTTGTTTTGTTTTTACTCACTTAATAAAGACCCCTGAGACTGAAACGGTATAGCCTACATTTCCTAGTGTCATTCCATTGGCTGATTTCCAACAGTGACCAATGAGTATGTTTGCAGTTTGAGTTCTTTGTTTGTGCAACTGCAAGGTATCATGAACTCCTGAGAAAAAAATAGATGAAACGGCAGGTGTGTGGGATATTTGGCATGCTAGATTCACAGGTGGCCAAGACTTATTCTTAGTCGTATACTGCCATCTGTTGTTGAACAGTGATACTGTTGGCAGTTAGAGTTGGGCGAACGCTGCCTCACCTCTCTAGAATTAGGTAACAGAGTATAACATCTTCCTTCCAGTCAAAAACTATGCCTAGGATTATTTGAAATAGAACATACAAGTCATTTCAATACAACTGAATTTTCCTTTAATCAAATTTATTGTATAAAAACAGTTGTAAATGTATATTATTTATTACAAGGATCTAGTAATCAAGTGTTGATTGATAAAAACAGCCCCAGAAACCCTGCCATTAAAACTGATCTGAATCATGTTGCGTTCTCGTTTAATGACAAGCCACATTAGAATCGAGGCGTGACCTCTCCTGAGTCGACCTTGAACTTCCCATTGCTGTATTTGCTTTGCTGAAGTGGATTGAGGTTGAATGGGGACTCACAGTTTAACAGTAGGCTCTGTTTACAGAGGACCAACAAAAAAAACTAAGTTTGCACGAGGCAGCAAAAATAATTGATTATAAATGTGAATATGGAGAATTAATGTATTTCTACTATTAGTATTTCTAATAATTAAACTTTTCACATAGTTTTTAGGTTTCATATAAAACAGGGTTTTTACTTGGCTCTCTCATTACTTTGCATCATTTTAGCATAATCTTTGTTTGTGGACAGCTGATGAAAATCAAGGATTTGTGGAGATTAGAAAGTTTTTGTACACCTTTGTTCTGCTTTGAACAGGAAACTGTCCAAGTGTTCTACGCTCTAACCAACAGAGTGTTGAATAACTTCCTGTTTCATATGGATCAGGTGAATAGCACCAAACCACATGTAAGCCTACTGTATACATTCAATGTTGTCTCATTGAGGAAGCCATTCATGCTTAATCATCTATAATGTATGTCAAATCAAAACGTTATTTGTCACATGCAACAGGTGTAACTAACTGTGAAATGCTTACTTTATGGGTTATTTTTGATGGTTCTTTTCCAACAATGCAGAGTTAAAGATACAACACATCTAAATAGAAATAGTGACAAGAGGAATAAATCACAGTGAATAAGGAATAACAATAACAAGTAGACAATAACATGGCTATGTACAGGAAGTAGAAAATAACATGGCTATATACAGGAAGTAGACAATAACATAGCTATATACAGGAAGTAGACAATAACATGGCTATATACAGGAAGTAGACAATAACATGGCTATATACAGGGAGTAGAAAATAACATGGCTATATACAGGAAGTAGAACATAACATGGCTATATACAGGGAGTAGAAAATAACATGGCTATATACAGGAAGTAGACAATAACATGGCTATATACAGGAAGTAGACAATAACATGGCTATATACAGGGAGTAGAAAATAACATGACTATATACAGGAAGTAGACAATAACATGACTATATACAGGAAGTAGTCAATAACATGACTATATACAGGAAGTAGACAATAACATGACTATATACAGGAAGTAGTCAATAACATGACTATATACAGGAAGTAAACAATAACATGGCTATATACAGGGAGTAGAAAATAACATGGCTATATACAGGAAGTAGACAATAACATGGCTATATACAGGAAGTAGACAATAACATGGCTATATACAGGAAGTAGTCAATAACGTGACTATATACAGGAAGTAGACAATAACATGACTATATACAGGGAGTAGAAAATCACATGACTATATACAGGGAGTAGCAGAACTGAGTCGATGTGCAGGGGTACGAGGTAATTGAGGAAGCTATGCACGTGTACTGTATGTACGCACGGGTCAAGTGACTAAGCAACAGAATAGATAGACAGTAGCAGTGTGTGAAGGTTTGTGTATGTGGAGTCAGTATGCATGTGTGTGCGTGTCATGTGTGTGTGGGTGTATTTTTTTATTTTTTTATTTTTTTTTATTTCACCTTTATTTAACCAGGTAGGCTAGTTGAGAACAAGTTCTCATTTACAACTGCGACCTGGCTAAGATAAAGCGTAGCAATTCGACACATACAACAACACAAAGTTACACATGGAATAAACAAAACATACAGTCAATAATACAGTAGAACAAAAGAAAACAAAAAGTCTATATACAGTGAGTGCAAATGAGGTAAGTTAAGGTGTGTGTAGTGTGTGTTTGTGTATGTATATGTGTGTTGGGGTGTCAGTATAAGTATGTGTCAGTGTGTGGGTAGAGTCAAGTGTGTGTGTGTTAAGGTGTCAGTGTAAGTATGTGTCAGTATGTGATCAGTCCTACCACTGTAGTGTCGTCAGCAAACTTGATGAGTGTTGGAGTTGTGCGTGGCCACAGAGTCGTGGGTGAACAGGGAGTATAGGAAGGGACTATGCACACACCCCTGAGGGGCTCCCGTATTGAGGGTCAGCGTGGCGGATATGCTGTTGCCTACTCTCACCCCCGGGGGATGGCTCGTCAGGAAGTCCAGGATTCTAGGCTAAGTGTCATGATTATGGCCAGGGGTCTATTATATTATAATGGGTCTGAAAATGCATGGCTCTATGCATTATAATGAGTCTGAAAACTCATTGCTCTCCTGCTCCTGAAGAGCTACCCTCCTTTAGGTTTCTAATTATTCGAATCAGGTGTGCTAAAATGGGCTTAGAGCAAGAACCTACAGGACGGTAGCTCTCCAAGAATAGGGTTGGAGTGAAAACCAACAGGAGGGTAGCTCTCCAGGAACAGGGTTGGAGTGAAAACCAACAGGAGGGTAGCTCTCCAGGAACAGGGTTGGACTGAAAACCTACAGGAGGGTAGCTCTCCAGGAACAGGGTTGGAGAGCTCTGGTCTAAACCTACAGGAGGGTAGCTCTCCAGGAACAGGGTTGGAGAACCCTGGTGTAAACCTACACCTGGTAGCTCTCCAGGAAAAGGGTTGGAGAGCCCTGGTGTAAGCCTACAGGACGTTAGCTCTCCAGGAACAGCTTTGAGTGAAAACCTACAGAACGGTAGCTCTCCAGGAACAGGGTTGGAGTGTAAACATACAGGACAGTAGATCTCCAGGAAAAGGGTTAGAGTGTTAACCTACAGGACGGTACCTCTCCGGGAACAGGGTTGGAGAGCCCTGGGATAAACCTACAGGAGGGCGGCTCTCCAGGAAAAGGGTTGGAGAGCCCTGGTGTAAACCTACAGGACAGTAGCTCTCCTGAAGAGGGTTAGAGAGACCTGGTGTAAACCTACAGGAGGGTAGCTCTCCAGGAAGAGGGTTGGAGAGACCTGGTGTAAACCTACAGGAGGGTAGCTCTCCAGGAACAGGATTGTAGTGTAAACCTACATGATGGTAACTCTCCAGGAAGAGGGTTGGAGTGTAAACCTACAGGACGGTAGCTCTCCAGGAAGAGGGTTGGACAGCCCTGATCTAGAACCTTAAAGGGTTCTTTGGCTGAGCAGCTGCCTTGAGGTTGACTGTCATCTTGCACTGGTTCAAGCATAACTAATTAGAGTTACAGGCTACTGTTCAACACATTCAGGTCAAGGTCCAAATCAGACCCACTAAACTTAGAAAAAGGGTTCCAAAATGGTCCCTTTGACTGTCCCCATAGGATAACTCTTTTTGGTTGTATGTAGAACCCTTTTGGGTTCCATGTAGAACCCTTTCTACAAGGGGTTCTACCAGGAACCAAAAAGGGTTCTTCTACCTGGAACCAAAAGCTTTCTCCTATGGGGACAGTCAAAGGGACAATTATTTTTCTAAGTGTAGTGGGTCTGATATGAACTTGATTTGGACCTTGAACTGAATGTGCTGATCAGTTAAGTACAGCCTGTAACGCTGTACTTAGTTATCCTTCAACCAGTGCCAGATGACAGTCAACCTCAAGTACTCCTAATTTCCCTTACAACTGTGCCATTTCAGGGTTGGAGTGGAACCACCAACTGTGACCAAACAGCATCCCCAACGAGCTGTTGTGATGTGGGATCAGATTTCTTTACATTCATTCATTAAATGTTATATGTATTTAGTCAGGACAGTCCACTCAGTAGCCCTAACAATTGCCACAGCTTTCCAGTGAGTCCTTCTTACCCATCAGTATCCACATATGGGCTATTCACATTACCTTGTTTTTTGTGGGTTTTATTTAAATTTTTACAGTGAGTAGAGAACAGAGTTTATTTCAAAGCTGCTGAACCTCCAGACCACATCAGACGCTCGTCGTTTGTTTCCATCCAACAGTAGGCAATGGATGCAATAAAGAGAGATAAGCTACTGTCTGTTTCGCCCGCCCCCCACCGACTCTCCCGCACAAACTAGCCAGGCTGTTCGTGGTTTGGGGGGGAAAACCCTCTGCAGTGCGTTGCACCCACGCTGTCTTTGTCCTGAAGGCTTTCCTTCGCGTTTTTAACCGTTATGCACAGCTAATGACCGTATGTACACTAGGCTAGATTAACTAGACTAACTATCTGTAAACTGCGACAGATTCGTTCACATGGAGGCCTAATGCATTATATTATAACATTATTTCAATGCACGTGTGGAAAACAACCGCTCATGTGCAGGTAAAACAGAAAAAAAAAAAAATCTTCTGAGATGGAATATGTGAAGGCTATTTTCAGACCGTCTCAAATACCGAATGTAATGCATTCTGTGATTTAAAATAATAAAACAAATTTATCTATAAAATGTGTGTAAAAATCTTTATTTGGGTGTGATTAGTTATCGGTTGTGTGAAAGTGCATAAAACAAATGCGAAATGTAAAGAAATCATATCCTAGATGTTCTATTTCTCTTAAGAAGAAAGAGGAAAAGGCAGAACAAAATGGAGTTAGGTCCAGAAGCGCAGCGCCACCAGTAGAAAGAGCTGCATCGTCACTTCTTCCTCTCCGCGGTAATAGTGCAACAAAGGCAATTCGTTGTTCCTCCATGACAGGGTGCAAGAACAGGCATCTTTAATGCGAAATGGCGGACGGTGGAGGAGGCAAGGACAGAGAAATTTGACACTGCGCATTCAAAGCTGCCTGGCGGCGAAAATAAGACACGGAGCTGGATCCAACCGTGGATTCCGGACTGCCTCACCGATGCTCAGTGTCGTCGGCAGTTCCCGAACTGCCCTTGCTAGTCCGTTTTTTCACTATTAGATAACTGAGTTTGAACATAAACTCAGCTGCATTTAGTATATTTAAACAGCTGCCACATAATGAAATACAGATGAGGCCAGGACATGTATGAAAGCAATTCAATGAACATAAGACAACAGGGAGATGTCCAAGACATTTAATAGGTCACAGCACTGTAACCTATTGATGGTGACTGATTCCAACTCTTATGTATTTACAGTGTTGTCGTGCTTTATAGTCTGCTCTTCCCAGGGACGATAGGCATATGAATAGTCCTGTTAAGTAAAACTAACAAGCTGCTACTGTTGTGTTATACAGACTTTATGCACCATTAGGGACTGGGATACATAGGTAGTCATGACAAAGGTGACCTTTACAATGTTATTAACACCACTGAACAAGAGGGGCAGCTGTTTGCACACACACACACACACACACACACACAAGAGTGAGAGAGTGAGGGAGAGAGAGTGAGTTGTGGTGGGACAGGGAGGAATGTGTGAGAGAGAGAGAGAGAGGAACGTGAGAGAAAGTGAGTGTGAGTTGTGGTAGGAGAGAGAGAGAGAGAGGAGAGAAAGTGAGTGTGAGTTGTGGTAGGAGAGAGAGAGAGAGAGGAGAGAAAGTGAGTGTGAGTTGTGGTAGGAGAGAGATAGAAAGAGAGAGAGTGAGTTGTGGTGGGCGAGAGAGAGAGAGAGAGAGAGAGAGAGAGAGAGAGTGAGTTGTGGTGGGAGAGAGCGGAATGTGAGCTGTAGTTTCACTCATGTCCATACAAGTCGTGTTTTCCTGATAAGAGCAGAACTGTGGCACTGCTGATTTCCTGTGAAAATGAGCTTCCTCTAAACAGAGTACAAAGTAGACATTCTAAACGGAGAGGCCTTATCCCCGGGGGCGACATGTGATGATAGCCTTCTGTTTACTTACTTCAACACAGTTGGTCAAAGTTAATTGTAAAGTAAGGTAGCCCTACTCAAGTGAATGCATCCTACTGCACACACGTGCATAGGCTAAGACATTGTTGTGTGACAGAAATCTCATGAACAGCACACAGCTTGTCTGTCTCCATCGTTGTCTCTCATCTAAGCACACTCCTTCCTCTCACGCCTTTCTCACGCCTTCTTGCAGTAAATAGTTGTTCTCAAGTTAATTTGGTCACCGGGGCCTACTCCCATACAGCTAGCATTGTCCTCACCCTCCCATCCAGCCTGTATAAGTCCCTGACCATACATGGGACAGAGAGAGAGAGAGAGGAAAAGAGAGAGAAAAGAGAGAGAGAGAAAGAAAGAGAGGAGGGACTGTACCACCACCAGAGGACTGTAGGACTGTACCACCACCACAGGACTGTACCACCACCACAGGACTGTACCACCGTACCACCACCACAGGACTGTACCACCGTACCACCACCACAGGACTGTACCACCGTACCACCACCACAGGACTGTAGGACTGTACCACCACCAGAGGACTGTACCACCACCAGCACAGGACTATAGGACTGTACTACCACCAGAGGACTGTAGGACTGTACAACCACCACAGGACTGTACCACCACCACAGGACTGTACCACCACCACAGGACTGTAGGACTGTTCCACAACCACAGGACTGTAGGACTGTTCCACAACCACAGGACTGTAGGACTGTTCCACAACCACAGGACTGTACCACCACCAGAGGACTGTACCACCACCACAGGACTGTAGGACTGTACCACCACCAGAGGACTGTACCACCACCACCAGAGGACTGTAGGACTGTACTACCACCAGAGGACTGTAGGACTGTACCACCACCAGAGGACTGTAGGACTGTACCACCACCACAGGACTGTACCACCACCACAGGACTGGACCACCGTACCACCACCACAGGACTGTACCACCGTACCACCACCACAGGACTGTACCACCGTACCACCACCACAGGACTGTACCACCACAGGACTGTAGGACTGTACCACCACCAGAGGACTGTACCACCACCAGCACAGGACTGTAGGACTGTACTTCCACCAGAGGACTGTAGGACTGTACCACCACCACAGGACTGTACCACCACCACAGGACTGTAGGACTGTACCACCACCACAGGACTGTAGGACCACCACAGGACTGTACCACCACCACAGGACTGTACCACCACCACAGGACAGTAGGACTGTTCCACAACCACAGGACTGTAGGACTGTTCCACAACCACAGGACTGTAGGACTGTTCCACAACCACAGGACTGTACCACCACCAGAGGACTGTACCACCACCACAGGACTGTAGGACTGTACATCCAGAGGATTGTACCACAACCACAGGACTGTAGGACTGTTCCACAACCACAGGACTGTAGGACTGTTCCACAACCACAGGACTGTAGGACTGTACCACCACCAAAAGACTGTAGGACTGTTCCACCACCACAGGACAGCAGGACTGTACCACCACCACAGGACAGTAGGACTGTACCACCACCACAAGACTGTTCCACCACCACAGGACTGTAGGACTGTACCACCACCACAAGACTGTAGGACTGTACCACCACCAAAGGACTGTAGGACTGTACTACTACCACAAGACTGTAGGACGGTACCACCACCACAGGACTGTAGGACTGTTCCACCACCACAAGGCTGTAGGACTGTACCACCACCACCACAGGACAGTAGGACTGTACCACCACCACAGGACTGTAGGACTGTACCACCACCACAGGACTGTAGGACTGTACCACCACCACAGGATTTTAGGACTGTACCACCACCACAGGACTGTAGGACTGTACTACCACCAGAGGACTGTAGGACTGTACCACCACCACAAGACTGTAGGACTGTACCACCACTACAAGACTGTAGGACTGTACCACCACCACAAGACTGTACCACCACCACAAGACTGTACCACCACCACAAGACTGTAGGACTGCACCACCACCACAGGACTGTAGGACTGCACCACCACCAGAGGACTGTAGGACTGTACTACCACCAGAGAACTGTAGGACTGTACCACCACCACAAGACTGTAGGACTGTTCCACCACCACAGGACAGTAGGACTGTACCACCACCACAGAACTGTAGGACTGTACCACCACCACAGGACTGTAGGACTGTACCACCACCACAGGACTGTAGGACTATACCACCACCACAGGACTGTACCACCGTACCACCACCACATGACTGTACCACC
Source organism: Oncorhynchus mykiss (assembly GCF_057628025.1). Classification (NCBI taxonomy): domain Eukaryota; kingdom Metazoa; phylum Chordata; class Actinopteri; order Salmoniformes; family Salmonidae; genus Oncorhynchus; species Oncorhynchus mykiss. The sequence goes on along the minus strand of NC_143026.1, from coordinate 89,481,672 downwards.
ACCACAGGATTGTAGGACTGTACCACCACCAGAGGACTGTACCACCACCACCACAGGACTGTAGGACTGTACTACCACCAGAGGACTGTAGGACTATACTACCACCAGAGGACTGTAGGACTGTACCACCACCACAGGACTGTATCACCACCACAGGACTGTACCACCGTACCACCACCACAGGACTGTACCACCACCACAGGACTGTAGGACTGCACCACCACCACAGGACTGTAGGACTGCACCACCACCAGAGGACTGTAGGACTGTACTACCACCAGAGAACTGTAGGACTGTACCACCACCACAAGACTGTAGGACTGTTCCACCACCACAGGACAGTAGGACTGTACCACCACCACAGAACTGTAGGACTGTATCACCACCACAGGACTGTAGGACTGTACCACCCCCACAGGACTGTAGGACTATACCACCACCACAGGACTGTACCACCGTACCACCACCACATGACTGTACCACCACCACAGGATTGTAGGACTGTACCACCACCAGAGGACTGTACCACCACCACCACCACAGGACTGTAGGACTGTACTACCACCAGAGGACTGTAGGACTGTACTACCACCAGAGGACTGTAGGACTGTACCACCACCACAGGACTGTATCACCACCACAGGACTGTACCACCGTACCACCACCACAGGACTGTACCACCGTACCACCACCACAGGACTGTACCACCACCACAGGACTGTAGCACTGTACTACTACCACAAGACTGTAGGACTGCACCACCACCACAAGACTGTACCACCACCACAAGACTGTAGGACTGTACCACCACCACAAGACTGTAGGACTGCACCACCACCACAAGACTGTACCACCACCACAAGACTGTAGGACTGTACCACCACCACAAGACTGTACCACCACCACAAGACTGTAGGACTGTACTACCACCAGAGGACTGAAGGACTGTACCACCACCACAAGACTGTAGGACTGTACCACCACCACAAGACTGTTCCACCACCACAAGACTGTAGGACTGTACCACCACCACAAGACTGTACCACCACCACAAGACTGTAGGACTGTACTACCACCAGAGGACTGTAGGACTGTACTACCACCAGAGGACTGTAGGACTGTACCACCACCACAGGACTGTATCACCACCACAGGACTGTACCACCGTACCACCACCACCACAGGACTGTACCACCGTACCACCACCACAGGACTGTACCACCACCACAGGACTGTAGCACTGTACTACCACCACAAGACTGTAGGACTGCACCACCACCACAAGACTGTACCACCACCACAAGACTGTAGGACTGTACCACCACCACAAGACTGTAGGACTGTACCACCACCACAAGACTGTAGGACTGCACCACCACCACAAGACTGTACCACCACCACAAGACTGTAGGACTGTACCACCACCACAAGACTGTACCACCACCACAAGACTGTAGGACTGTACTACCACCAGAGGACTGTAGGACTGTACCACCACCACAAGACTGTAGGACTGTACCACCACCACAAGACTGTACCACCACCACAAGACTGTTCCACCACCACAAGACTGTAGGACTGTACCACCACCACAAGACTGTACCACCACCACAAGACTGTAGGACTGTACTACCACCAGAGGACTGTAGGACTGTACCACCACCACAGGACTGTATCACCACCACAGGACTGTACCACCGTACCACCACCACAGGACTGTACCACCGTACCACCACCACAGGACTGTACCACCACCACAGGACTGTAGCACTGTACTACCACCACAAGACTGTAGGACTGCACCACCACCACAAGACTGTACCACCACCACAAGACTGTAGGACTGTACCACCACCACAAGACTGTAGGACTGCACCACCACCACAAGACTGTACCACCACCACAAGACTGTAGGACTGTACCACCACCACAAGACTGTACCACCACCACAAGACTGTAGGACTGTACTACCACCAGAGGACTGAAGGACTGTACCACCACCACAAGACTGTAGGACTGTACCACCACCACAAGACTGTTCCACCACCACAAGACTGTAGGACTGTACCACCACCACAAGACTGTACCACCACCACAAGACTGTAGGACTGTACTACCACCAGAGGACTGTAGGACTGTACTACCACCAGAGGACTGTAGGACTGTACCACCACCACAGGACTGTATCACCACCACAGGACTGTACCACCGTACCACCACCACCACAGGACTGTACCACCGTACCACCACCACAGGACTGTACCACCACCACAGGACTGTAGCACTGTACTACCACCACAAGACTGTAGGACTGCACCACCACCACAAGACTGTACCACCACCACAAGACTGTAGGACTGTACCACCACCACAAGACTGTAGGACTGCACCACCACCACAAGACTGTACCACCACCACAAGACTGTAGGACTGTACCACCACCACAAGACTGTACCACCACCACAAGACTGTAGGACTGTACTACCACCAGAGGACTGTAGGACTGTACCACCACCACAAGACTGTAGGACTGTACCACCACCACAAGACTGTACCACCACCACAAGACTGTTCCACCACCACAAGACTGTAGGACTGTACCACCACCACAAGACTGTACCACCACCACAAGACTGTAGGACTGTACTACCACCAGAGGACTGTAGGACTGTACCACCACCACAAGACTGTAGGACTGTACCACCACCACAAGACTGTACCACCACCACAAGACTGTAGGACTGTACCACCACCACAAGACTGTACCACCACCACAAGACTGTAGGACTGTACTACCACCAGAGCACTGTAGGACTGTACCACCACCACAAGACTGTAGGACTGTACCACCACCACAAGACTGTACCACCACCACAAGACTGTAGGACTGTACCACCACCACAGGACTGGAGGACTGCACCACCACCACAGGACTGTAGGACTGTACTACCACCAGAGGACTGTAGGACTGTACCACCACCACAGGACTGTATCACCACCACAGGACTGTACCACCGTACCACCACCACAGGACTGTACCACCGTACCACCGTACCACAGGACTGTACCACCACCACAGGACTGTAGGACAGTACCACCACCAGAGGACTGTAGGACTGTACCACCACCAGAGGACTGTAGGACTGTACTACCACCAGAGGACTGTAGGACTTTACCACCACCACAGGACTGTACCACCACCACAGGACTGTACCACCGTACCACCACCACAGGACTGTACCACCACCACAGGACTGTAGGACTGTTCAACAACCACAGGACTGTAGGACTGTTCCACAACCACAGGACTGTAGGACTGTTCCACAACCACAGGACTGTAGGACTGTTCCACAACCACAGGACTGTAGGACTGTTCCACAACCACAGGACTGTACCACCACCAGAGGACTGTACCACCACCACAGCACTGTAGGACTGTACCACCACCACAGGACTGTACCACCACCACAGGACTGTAGGACTGTACCACCACCACAGGACTGTACCACCACCACAGGACTGTAGGACTGTTCCACAACCACAGGACTGTAGGACTGTTCCACAACCACAGGACTGTAGGACTGTTCCACAACCACAGGACTGCAGGACTGTTCCACAACCACAGGACTGTAGGACTGTTCCACAACCACAGGACTGTAACACGACCAGAGGACTGTACCACCACCACAGGACTGTAGGACTGTACCACCACCACAGGACTGTAGGACTGTTCCACAACCACAGGACTGTAGGACTGTTCCACAACCACAGGACTGTAGGACTGTTCCACAACCACAGGACTGTAGGACTGTTCCACAACCACAGGACTGTAGGACTGTTCCACAACCACAGGACTGTACCACCACCAGAGGACTGTACCACAACCACAGAACTGTAGGACTGTTCCACAACCACAGGACTGTAGGACTGTTCCACAACCACAGGACTGTACCACCACCAGAGGACTGTACCACCACCACAGGACTGTACCACCACCACAGGACTGTACCACCACCACAGGACTGTAGGACTGTACCACCACCACAGGACTGTAGGACTGCACCACCACCACAGGACTATAGGACTGTACTACCACCAGAGGACTGTAGGACTGTACCACCACCAAAGGACTGTAGGACTGTACCACCACCACAGGACTGTACCACCACCACAAGACTGTAGGACGGTACCACCACCACAGGACTGTAGGACTGTTCCACCACCACAGGACAGTAGGACTGTACCACCACCACAGGACAGTAGGACTGTACCACCATCACAGGACTGTAGGATTGTACCACCACCACAGGACTGTAGGACTGCACCACCACCACAGGACTGTAGGACTGCACCACCACCACAGGACTGTAGGACTGTACTACCACCAGAGGACTATAGGACTGTACTACTACCACAAGACTGTACCACCACCACAAGACTGTACCACCACCACAAGACTGTAGGACTGTACTACCACCAGAGGACTGTAGGACTGTACCACCACCACAAGACTGTAGGACTGTTCCACCACCACAGGACAGTAGGACTGTACCACCACCACAGAACTATAGGACTGTACCACCACCACAGGACTGTAGGACTGTACCACCACCACAGGACTGTACCACTGTACCACCACCACAGGACTGTAGGACTGTACCACCACCACAGGACTGTACCACCGTACCACCACCACAGGACTGTACCACCACCACAGGATTGTAGGACTGTATCACCACCAGAGGACTGTACCACCACCACCACAGGACTGTAGGACTGTACTACCACCAGAGGACTGTAGGACTGTAGCACCACCACAGGACTGTACCACCGTACCACCACCACAGGACTGTACCACCACCACAAGACTGTAGGACTGTTCCACCACCGCAGGACAGTAGGACTGTACCACCACCACAGGACTGTAGGACTGTACCACCACCAGAGGACTGTAGGACTGTACTACCACCAGAGGACTGAAGGACTGTACTACCACCAGAGGACTGTAGGACTGTACCACCACCACAGGACTGTACCACCACCACAGGACTGTAGGACTGTACCACCACCAGAGGACTGTAGGACTGTACTACCACCAGAGGACTGTAGGACTGTTCCACCACCACAGGACTGTACCACCACAACAGGACTGTAGGACTGTACCACCACCAGAGGACTGTAGGACTGTACCACCACCACAGGACTGTACCACCACCACAGGACTGTACCACCGTACCACCACCACAGGACTGTACCACCACCACAGGACTGTAGGACTGTACCACCACCAGAGGACTGTAGGACTGTACTAGCACCAGAGGACTGTAGGACTGTACCACCACCTCCACAGGACTGTAGGACTGTACTACCACCAGAGGACTGTAGGACTGTACCACCACCACCACAGGACTGTAGGACTGTTCCACAACCACAGAACTGTAGGACTGTACCACCACCACCACAGGACTGTAGGACTGTACCACCACCAGAGGACTGTAGGACTGTACTACCACCAGAGGACTGTAGGACTGTACCACCACCACAGGACTGTACCACCACCACAGGACTGTAGGACTGTACCACCACCAGAGGACTGTAGGACTGTACTACCACCAGAGGACTGTAGGACTGTACCACCACCACAGGACTGTACCACCACCACAGGACTGTAGGACTGTACCACCACCACAGGACTGTACCACCACCAAAAGACTGTAGGACTGTTCCACCACCGCAGGACAGTAGGACTGTACCACCACCACAGAACTGTAGGACTGTACCACCACCAAAGGACTGTAGGACTGTACCACCACCAGAGGACTGTAGGACTGTACCACCACCAGAGGACTGTAGGACTGTACCACCACCACAGGACTGTACCACCACCACAGGACTGTAGGACTGTACCACCACCAGAGGACTGTAGGACTGTACTACCACCAGAGGACTGTAGGACTGTACCACCACCACAGGACTGTACCACCACCACAGGACTGTAGGACTGTACCACCACCACAGGACTGTACCACCACCACAGGACTGTACCACCGTACCACCACCACCACAGGACTGTACCACCACCACAGGACTGTAGGACTGTACCACCACCAGAGGACTGTAGGACTGTACTACCACCAGAGGACTGTAGGACTGTACCACCACCACCACAGGACTGTAGGATTGTTCCACAACCACAGAACTGTAGGACTGTACCACCACCACCACAGGACTGTAGGACTGTACCACCACCAGAGGACTGTAGGACTGTACCACCACCAGAGGACTGTAGGACTGTACCACCACCACAGGACTGTACCACCACCACAGGACTGTAGGACTGTACCACCACCAGAGGACTGTAGGACTGTACTACCACCAGAGGACTGTAGGACTGTACCACCACCACAGGACAGTACCACCACCACAGGACTGTAGGACTGTACCACCACCACAGGACTGTACCACCACCACAGGACTGTACCACCACCACAGGACTGTACCACCGTACCACCACCACAGGACTGTACCACCACCACAGGACTGTAGGACTGTACCACCACCACAGGACAGTACCACCACCACAGGACTGTAGGACTGTACCACCACCACAGGACTGTACCACCACCACAGGACTGTACCACCACCACAGGACTGTACCACCGTACCACCACCACAGGACTGTACCACCACCACAGGACTGTAGGACTGTACCACCACCAGAGGACTGTAGGACTGTACTACCACCAGAGGACTGTAGGACTGTACCACCACCACCACAGGACTGTAGGATTGTTCCACAACCACAGAACTGTAGGACTGTACCACCACCACCACAGGACTGTAGGACTGTACCACCACCAGAGGACTGTAGGACTGTACCACCACCAGAGGACTGTAGGACTGTACCACCACCACAGGACTGTACCACCACCACAGGACTGTAGGACTGTACCACCACCAGAGGACTGTAGGACTGTACTACCACCAGAGGACTGTAGGACTGTACCACCACCACAGGACAGTACCACCACCACAGGACTGTAGGACTGTACCACCACCACAGGACTGTACCACCACCACAGGACTGTACCACCACCACAGGACTGTACCACCGTACCACCACCACAGGACTGTACCACCACCAGAGGACTGTAGGACTGTACCACCACCACAGGACAGTACCACCACCACAGGACTGTAGGACTGTACCACCACCACAGGACTGTACCACCACCACAGGACTGTACCACCACCACAGGACTGTACCACCGTACCACCACCACAGGACTGTACCACCACCACAGGACTGTAGGACTGTACCACCACCAGAGGACTGTAGGACTGTACTACCACCAGAGGACTGTAGGACTGTACCACCACCACCACAGGACTGTAGGACTGTACCACCACAGGACTGTACCACCACCAGAGGACTGTACCACCACCACCACAGGACTGTAGGACTGTACTACCACCAGAGGACTGTAGGACTGTACCACCACCACCACAGGACTGTGGGACTGTACCACCACCAGAGGACTGTACCACCACCACAGGACTGTACCACCACCAGAGGACTGTACCACCACCACTGTACTGGCCTTCCTGAGAACCTTTCAAATAGGCAATAGAGTATCAGCATATTACTAATATCTCCTACATAACACTGCGGCAGCGCCTGCAGCGAAACAACAGAAAACATCAGAGGGAAAGGTTCTTCGTTGGAGGGCTCAAAACCAACACTGAACAATACCTGTAACGGCAACACTCTGTGAACAGTCTTTACATGTCACTTTTAAGAAGAGAAAAAACGTTTGTAAGCGTTTGTAAGGGTTAGGGATATCGCACAGCGCCTTTAGCCTTTAGCTTCCTGCTGTAAATAAAAGCAAAAACTGAAAACACTTTGACCTTTTCAGTATTTCCTTCATTGTTTTCATCAATTGAATGGAGATAACAGAAAACACCAATATTTGTTTTTCCTTTGCAACATGACACACAATGTATTCTATTGTGTACATGTTTTATTTTGTCACCTACATTGAAGGTTTAATGTCTCCATTGTCCGGCTGTGATTGGGAGTCCCGCAGGGCGGCGCACAATTGTCCCACGTCGTCCAGGTTTGGCCTGGGGCAGGCCGTCATTGTAAATAAGAATTTGTTCTCAATAACTGACTTGCCTAGTTAAATAAAAAGGTTAAATATATATATATATATATTTTTTTTAAATGTTACGCACTGGAAGTTGACCCAGTTGGACTGTTTCTTAAGCAGAGCAACACAGCTGGGTAAAGGTAAGATCCTTTCAACTGGGTTTTCTCAGGCCGCTGATTCATAGATGAAGCATGTGTGTTTTCTCCACCCTGTGAAGACAGAAGATAAAACATCAAGAGTGAAACACAACTGACATTCACGAGTAGGATTCAAATTTACAAAAAACACTATCAAGTAAACAAAAGTAACAATTGAATAAGTACATTACATTAATTGATGTAATAAACTCCCTTTTACCCCGATTTACTGTTTCTCAAAGGATAGAGGGATTAAAACCTTTTTTTATTCTTTATTTAACTAGGCAAGTCAGTTAAGAACAAATTCTTATTTACAATGACGGCCTACCAAAAGGCAAAAGGCCTCCTGCTGGGACGGGGGCCTGGGATTAAAAAAATGAAATTAAAAAATGAATAACATACAGTATACAGTTGAAGTCGGAAGTTTACATATATACTTTTCGCACCAAAGTACGTTCATCTCTAGGAGACAGAACGCGTCTCCTTCCTGAGCGGTATGACGGCTGCGTGGTCCCATGGTGTTTATACTTGCGTACTATTGTTTGTACAGATGAACGTGGTACCTTCAGGTGTTTGGAAATTTCTCCCAGGGATGAACCAGACTTGTGGAGATTTTTTTCTGAGGTCTTGGCTGATTTATTTTGATTTTTCAATGATGTCAAGCAAAGAGGCACTGAGTTTGAAGGTGAGGCCTTGAAATACATCCACAGGTACACCTCCAATTCACTCAAATGATGTCAATTAGCCTATTAGAAGCTTCTAAAGCCATTACATCATTTTCTGGAATTTTCCAAGCTGTTTAAAGGCACAGTCAACTTAGTGTATGTAAACTTCTGACCCACAGGAATTGTGATACAGTGAATTATAAGTGAAATAATCTGTCTATAAACAATTGTTGGAAAATGTCCTAACCGACTTGCCAAAACTATAGTTTGTTTAACAAGAAATTTGAGGATTGGTTGAAAAACGAGTTTTAATGACTCCAACCCAAGTGTATGTAAACACGTTTTAATGACTCCAACCCAAGTGTATGTAAACTAGTTTTAATGACTCCAACCTGAGTGTATGTAAACTAGTTTTAATGACTCCAACCCAAGTGTATGTAAACTCGTTTTAATGACTCCAACCCAAGTGTATGTAAACTAGTTTTAATGACTCCAACCCAAGTGTATGTAAACTAGTTTTAATGACTCCAACCCAAGTGTATGTAAACTAGTTTTAATGACTCCAACCTGAGTGTATGTAAACTAGTTTTAATGACTCCAACCCAAGTGTATGTAAACTAGTTTTAATGACTCCAACCCAAGTGTATGTAAACTAGTTTTAATGACTCCAACCCAAGTGTATGTAAACTAGTTTTAATGACTCCAACCCAAGTGTATGTAAACTAGTTTTAATGACTCCAACCCAAGTGTATGTAAACTAGTTTTAATGACTCCAACCCAAGTGTATGTAAACTAGTTTTAATGACTCCAACCCAAGTGTATGTAAACTAGTTTTAATGACTCCAACCCAAGTGTATGTAAACTAGTTTTAATGACTCCAACCCAAGTGTATGTAAACTAGTTTTAATGACTCCAACCCAAGTGTATGTAAACTAGTTTTAATGACTACAACCTGAGTGTATGTAAACTAGTTTTAATGACTCCAACCCAAGTGTATGTAAACTAGTTTTAATGACTCCAACCTGAGTGTATGTAAACTAGTTTTAATGACTCCAACCCAAGTGTATGTAAACTAGTTTTAATGACTCCAACCCAAGTGTATGTAAACTAGTTTTAATGACTCCAACCTAAGTGGATGTAAACTAGTTTTAATGACTCCAACCTGAGTGTATGTAAACTAGTTTTAATGACTCCAACCCAAGTGTATGTAAACTAGTTTTAATGACTCCAACCCAAGTGAATGTAAACTAGTTTTAATGACTCCAACCCAAGTGTATGTAAACTAGTTTTAATGACTCCAACCTGAGTGTATGTAAACTAGTTTTAATGACTCCAACCCAAGTGTATGTAAACTAGTTTTAATGACTCCAACCCAAGTGTATGTAAACTAGTTTTAATGACTCCAACCTGAGTGTATGTAAACTAGTTTTAATGACTCCAACCCAAGTGTATGTAAACTAGTTTTAATGACTCCAACCCAAGTGTATGTAAACTAGTTTTAATGACTCCAACCCAAGTGTATGTAAACTAGTTTTAATGACTCCAACCAAGTGTATGTAAACTAGTTTTAATGACTCCAACCCAAGTGTATGTAAACTAGTTTTAATGACTCCAACCTGAGTGTATGTAAACTAGTTTTAATGACTCCAACCCAAGTGTATGTAAACTAGTTTTAATGACTCCAACCCAAGTGTATGTAAACTAGTTTTAATGACTCCAACCCAAGTGTATGTAAACTAGTTTTAATGACTCCAACCCAAGTGTATGTAAACTAGTTTTAATGACTCCAACCCAAGTGTATGTAAACTAGTTTTAATGGCTCCAACCCAAGTGTATGTAAACTAGTTTTAATGACTCCAACCCAAGTGTATGTAAACTAGTTTTAATGACTCCAACCCAAGTGTATGTAAACTAGTTTTAATGACTCCAACCCAAGTGTATGTAAACTAGTTTTAATGACTCCAACCCAAGTGTATGTAAACTAGTTTTAATGACTCCAACCCAAGTGTATGTAAACTAGTTTTAATGACTCCAACCCAAGTGTATGTAAACTAGTTTTAATGACTCCAACCCAAGTGTATGTAAACTAGTTTTAATGACTCCAACCCAAGTGTATGTAAACTAGTTTTAATGACTCCAACCCAAGTGTATGTAAACTAGTTTTAATGACTCCAACCCAAGTGTATGTAAACTTCTGACTTCAACTGTAAATATAAGACAAAACACACATCACGACAAGAGAGACAACACTACATAAAGAGAGACAACACTACATAAAGAGAGACAACACTACATAAAGAGAGACAACACAACTCTACATAAAGAGAGACAACACAACAGAAAGAGAGACAACACTACATAAAGAGAGACAACACAACACTACATAAAGAGAGACAACACAACACTACATAAAGAGAGACAACGCTACATAAAGAGAGACAACACTACATAAAGAGAGACAACACTACATAAAGAGAGACAACACAACGCTACATAAAGAGAGACAACGCTACATAAAGAGAGACAACACTACATAAAGAGAGACAACACTACATAAAGAGAGACAACGCTACATAAAGAGAGACAACGCTACATAAAGAGAGACAACACTACATAAAGAGAGACAACGCTACATAAAGAGAGACAACACTACATAAAGAGAGACAACACTACATAAAGAGAGACAACACAACGCTACATAAAGAGAGACAACACAAGGCTACATAAAGAGAGACAACACTACATAAAGAGAGACAACACTACATAAAGAGAAACAACACTACATAAAGAGAGACAACACTACATAAAGAGAGACAACACTACATAAAGAGAGACAATACAACATAAAGAGAGACAACACAACATAAAGAGAGACAACACTACATAAAGAGAGACAACACAACATAAAGAGAGACAACACTACATAAAGAGAGACAACACAACACTACATAAAGAGAGACAACACTACATAAAGAGAGACAACACTACATAAAGAGAGACAACACTACATAAAGAGAGACAACGCTACATAAAGAGAGACAACGCTACATAAAGAGAGACAACACTACATAAAGAGAGACAACGCTACATAAAGAGAGACAACACTACATAAAGAGAGACAACACTACATAAAGAGAGACAACACAACGCTACATAAAGAGAGACAACACAAGGCTACATAAAGAGAGACAACACTACATAAAGAGAGACAACACTACATAAAGAGAAACAACACTACATAAAGAGAGACAACACTACATAAAGAGAGACAACACTACATAAAGAGAGACAATACAACATAAAGAGAGACAACACAACATAAAGAGAGACAACACTACATAAAGAGAGACAACACAACATAAAGAGAGACAACACTACATAAAGAGAGACAACACAACACTACATAAAGAGAGACAACACTACATAAAGAGAGACAACACAACACTACATAAAGAGAGACAACACTACATAAAGAGAGACAACACTACATAAAGAGAGACAACACAACACTACATAAAGAGAGACAACACAACGCTACATAAAGAGAGACAACACTACATAAAGAGAGACAACACTACATAAAGAGAGACAACACAACGCTACATAAAGAGAGACAACACTACTTAAAGAGAGACCTAAGACAACAACACAGCATGGCAGCAACACATGACAACACAGCGTGGTAGCAACACAACATGACAACACAGCGTGGTAGCAACACAACATGACAACACAGCGTGGTAGCAACACAACATGACAACACAACATGACAACACAGCGTGGTAGCAACACAACATGACAACACAACATGACAACACAGCATGGTAGCAACACAACATGACAACACAGCGTGGTAGCAACACAACATGACAACAGAGCGTGGTAGCAACACAACATGACAACACAGCGTGGTAGCAACACAACATGACAACACAGCGTGGTAGCAACACAACATGACAACATAGCGTGGTCGCAACACAACATGACAACAGGAGGGCTACACACAGAGGGTTGCACAAAAATAGTACAGTACAGCTGAAGAGGAATTTCAAGGTTTTCCAAGGCCCTAAACCTAAAAAAAAACTATCACTACTCTGGCTACAGGCCTGCTCTCTGTCTAGGCTCAAAACAAAGGCTTGTGAAACCATGATGCAGTGAGCAGGAGGAGGAGGAGGAGTGCAGGAGCAGGAAATGCCGCTGAGAGGTTTACTCAGCTCAGCTAATGCTCTTTTTAGCCTGTCTAATTGACCTTTGTTGCCCTTAGATTTTTGTCCCCTGAGAAGAACACAGTACTGTGGCAACAGTAGCTGTGCAACCATACTGCAGCAGCCGGGGGAACCACGGTAAACTTCATCGGAGGCTGGTGTGATGGTCGGCTCTGTTATAAATCGATTTAGTCCTAATATGAGGGATCACAAGACCAGCCTCTCAGAGACGCCTTCCCCTTGTCTCTTTATCAACCCCTCTCTCTCCCCTTGTCTCTTTATCAACCCCTCTCTCTCTCCTTGTCTCTTTATCAACCCCTCTGTCCCCTTGTCTCTTTATCAACCCCTCTCTCTCCTTGTCTCTTTATCAACCCCTCTCTTCCCCCTTGTCTCTTTATCAACCCCTCTCTCTCTCCTTGTCTCTTTATCAACCCCTCTCTCTCCTTGTCTCTTTATCAACCCCTCTCTCTCCTTATCTCTTTATCAACCCCTCTCTTCCCCCTTGTCTCTTTATCAACCCCTCACTCTCTCCTTGTCTCTTTATCAACCCCTCTCTTCCCCCTTGTCTCTTTATCAACCCCTCACTCTCTCCTTGTCTCTTTATCAACCCCTCTCTCTCTTCTTGTCTCTTTATCAACCCCTCTCTCTCCCCTTGTCTCTTTATCAACCCCTCTCTCTCCCCCTTGTCTCTTTATCAACCCCTCTCTCTCCCCTTGTCTCTTTATCAACCCCTCTCTCTCCCCTTGTCTCTTTATCAACCCCTCTCTCTCCCCCTTGTCTCTTTATCAACCCCTCTCTCTCCCCTTGTCTCTTTATCAACCCCTCTCTTCCCCCTTGTCTCTTTATCAACCCCTCTCTCTCCTTGTCTCTTTATCAACCCCTCTCTCTCTCCTTGTCTCTTTATCAACCCCTCTCTCTCCCCCTTGTCTCTTTATCAACCCCTCTCTCTCCTTGTCTCTTTATCAACCCCTCTCTCTCTCTCCTTGTCTCTTTATCAACCCATCTCTCTCTCCTTGTCTCTTTATCAACCCCTCTCTCTCTCCTTGTCTCTTTATCAACCCCTCTCTCTCTCCTTGTCTCTTTATCAACCCCTCTCTCTCTCCTTGTCTCTTTATCAACCCCTCTCTCTCTCCTTGTCTCTTTATCAACCCCTCTCTTCTGTTTTTCTCTTTCTCTTTATGCATTACAGTAGGTTTGTAGAGTAAATGGAATGTGTAAAGAAACATTTTAAGATTTTTAAGATTTTGGTGTGTATAACTTACTGTACAGTATCAGCAATTATCCCGGATAAATAAATCAAATTAAAATTCATGCCTATCGTCATGGTTTCTCTTAGTATATCCAGGCCTATCGTCATGGTTTCTCTCAGTAAATCCAGGCCTATCATCATGGTTTCTCTCAATAAATCCAGGCCTATCGTCATGGTTTCTCTCAATAAATCCAGGCCTATCGTCATGGTTTCTCTCAGTAAATCCAAGCCTATCGTTATGGTTTCTCTCAGTAAATCTAGGCCTATCGTCATGGTTTCTCTCAGTAAATCCAGGCCTATCGTCATGGTTTCTCTCAATAAATCCAGGCCTATCGTCATGGTTTCTCTCAGTAAATCCAGGCCTATCGTTATGGTTTCTCTCAGTAAATCTAGGCCTATCGTCATGGTCATGGCCTAACCGTGGCATGAGGAAGTGAAACAATTACTTGACGTCCCACAATTTTATGTTAATTACAGACTTTTGCAATTAACATTTAAATGTTTTATTTTTTATTTAAATACATCATCCAATAAACAGGCCATGTTGGCCTTGTGACTCGTACACGACCGTTTCTCTCTCGGAGTCCTTAACTCTTGTCATTCACATGGCAGAGTACAACACAGAGAATGGTACTTCCTGTTAATTTAGAGAAGAGTGAATAAAGACCTGGGGAACTGTATCCTGCCATTAACCTCATCCATCCACAGTCTAACGGCACTTTCTGGCTTCGTATTTGAAACATGCGTTCTGTCCATTTTCTTTCCCAATTGTACATATTCTAAACAATGCAGCCTCTCTCTCTGCTTGCAGTATGTCTAATGGTATAGATAACTACGGACCTCCCGTTTAAGGCATATAGTGAGAGTTATGCAGCTGTCTAACTGCCATTCATGCTGTAGGCCTATGAAGAGGAAGTAATCAATAGGCCAAAGGGAATTTAAAGAGGCAGAATCTACCCTAAAGAAAGCCCCAAAACAGGGATATTCAACTCTGACCCTACGAGGAACGGAGCCTGCTGGTTTTTCTCTTCTACCTGATAATTAATTTCACCCACCTGGTGTCCCAGGTCTAAATCAGTCCCTGATTAGAGGGGAAATACCCACCTGGTGTCCCAGGTCTAAATCAGTCCCTGATTAGAGGGGAATCACCCACCTGGTATCCCTGGTCTAAATCAGTCCCTGATTAGAGGGGAATCACCCACCTAGTGTCCCAGGTCTAAATCAGTCCCTGATTAAAGGGGGAACACCCACCTGGTATCCCAGGTCTAAATCAGTCCCTGATTAGAGGGGAATCACCCACCTGGTATCCCAGGTCTAAATCAGTCCCTGATTAGAGGGGAATCACCCACCTGGTATCCCAGGTCTAAATCAGTCCCTGATTAAAGGGGGACGATGAAGAAAAATGCAGTGGAACTGGCTTGGGGTCCACCGTTGAGTTTGAGGGTCTAGAGGGTAGAATGTTCAGGTTTCAAGTTCTTTCCACCTCAGTTCATAGAAAGTACATTGTCTCTGACTATACTGTGATGTATTAGTAAGCTGAGCCTTGAGCATGCATACAACTACATACAATTCTATCACTCTCACTTCCATTTTCAGTATGACAGCAGAGGACTTCTAAAGAGCTTTTTTTATGTGTTAATAGGAAGTGTCTATGAGACTAACGGCTAAACTGTGACACTTCTGTATCAGGGAATTTCTACTGATAATCACCTTGACTTCCACTCACTTCCCCTCAGAAAGTAAAAAAATATATAAAGAAATACTTGCATTACTTTGAAGTAAATTTGTGGATGAAAGGATGTATTGTCTATCTAGTCTAAACCCATGTTTTGTACCCAGACAGGGCATGCTTTAAACAGCATGTCGTTTACAGAGAGCAGATATATTTTGTGATATGTATGATATTTATGTCACATCAGCTGCTGCAGGAAGAGAACAGGTGTGTGACACAGGAAGAGTGTTCATCTGTAGCCTGCTGGGTGCGTCTCAGGGACGCAGCATCTCACAGACGCAGCCTAGTGATTCAGCCTAGTGGAACCTAGTAAACATGCTTCAGTGGGCTTTCAGAGGCCATCTTCACATCACTGTGACAAGCACACTGACAGCTGGAACAGAGAGGAGAGGAAGAGAGGAGAGAAACGAGAGGAGAGAAACGAGTGGGGAAGAGGGGAGAGATGAGAAGAAGAAGAGACAAGAGAAGAGACGAAGAGAGGAGAGATAGGATGACAGAGGAGAAGAGAGAGGAAAGAGATAGGATGATAGAGGAGGAGAGAGGGGGACAAAGAGATGGTAGACAGAGAGAGTTTAGACAGAGAGAAGGGTAGACAGAGAGAAGGGTAGACAGAGAGAGAGTTTAGACAGAGAGAAGGGTAGACAGAGAGGGTAGACAGAGACAGAGGTTAGACAAAGAGAGGGTAGACAGAGAGAAGGGTAGACAGAGGGTAGACAGAGAGAGAGGGTAGAAAGAGAAGGGGAGACAGAGAGAGAGGGTAGACAGAGAGGGTAGACAGAGAGGGTAGACAAAGGGAGAGGGTAGTCAAAGAGAGGGTAGTCAAAGAGAGGGTAGACAGAGAAGGGTAGACAGAGAGGGTAGACAGAGACAGAGGTTAGACAAAGAAAGAGGGTAGACAGAGACAGAGGTTAGACAAAGAAAGAGGGTAGACAGAGAGAAGGGAAGACAGAGAGTTTAGACAAATATACAAAGCGAGAGGGTAGATAGAGAGGGTAGAAAACGAGAGAGAGGGTAGTCAAAGAGAGAGGATAGACAGAGAGAGAGGGTAGACAAAGAGAGGGTAGACAGAGAGAAGAGAGAGTAGACAGAGATGGATGGTAGACAGAGAGAGAGGGTAGACAGAGAGAGAGGGTAGTCAAAGAGAGAGGATAGACAGAGAGAGAGGGTAGACAAAGAGAGGGTAGACAGAGAGAAGAGAGAGTAGACAGAGATGGATGGTAGACAGAGAGAGAGGGTAGACAGAGAGAGAGGGTAGACAGAGATGGAGGGTAGACAGAGCGAAGATAGAGGGTAGACAGAGAAAGAGGGTAGACAGAGAGAGAGGGTAGACAGAGCGAGAGGGTAGACAGAGAGAGAAAGCGAGATGGAAGATGGAGAGAGAAAGAGAGTAGTTGACAGTAATATTAGAGCCTTCAGAAGGGAAGACATATCAATTTCAATTCAATTCAATTCCATTTTAGGGCTTTATTGGCATGGGAAACGTATGTTTACATTGCCAAAGCAAGTGAAATAGATCATAAACAAAAGTGATCAGAAATTAACAGTAAACATTACACTCAGAAAAGTTTCAACAGTCATATCATGTACAGTGTTGTAACAATATCTCACAAAAAGGATCTTTCATTTTTTATTACACATGAAGGAAACAGACTCAATTAGCATTAGTAGAAAATGTTTATTGAGCATTATAGAGAAAGGGCAAGGCAATGCCTTTTGGATGACATGGGTCCCATAATGCCTGGCGAAAACACAACACTGCATTTCGCAGTAAGAACCTCATACCAATGGTCAAGCATGGTGGTGGCGGTGTGATGGTTTGGGGATGTTTTGCTGCCTCAGGACCTGGACAACATGCCTCAATAGAAGGAACCATGAATTCTGCTCTGTATCAGAGAATTCTACAGGAGAATGTCAGGCCATCCGTCTGTGAGCTGGAGCTGAAGAGTAGCTGGGTCGTGCAGCAAGACAATAATCCAAAACACACAATCAAGTCTACATGAAAATGGCTAAAAAGCAAAAATGATGAAGTTTTGGAATGGCTTAGTCAAAGTCCAGACCTAATCCCAGTTGAGATGTTGTGGCAGGACTTGAAACGAGCAGTTCATGCATGAAAACCCACAAATGTCTCTGAGATAAAGCAGTTCTGTATGGAAGAGTGGCCCAGAATTGCTCCACAGCGATGTGAGAGACTGATCAACAACTACAGGAAGTGTCTGGTTGGAGCACAACCAGTTATTAAGTGTAAGGGGGAATTACTTTTTCACACAGGGGAATTGGGTGTTGCATAACCTTGTTTATGAAATACATTAAATATGTAATTGTTGTGTTATTTGTTTACTCAGGTTCCCTTGATCTAATATTAGATTTTGGTTAAGATCTGTTTCAACATTCAATATCAAAGACAATAAATGCACAAGTAGAGAAAATTAGAAAGGGAGCAAATACTTTTTCACTGCATTGAATGTGTCCTACATATACTGTAGCTCCCCCTATGTAAACAGAGCTCCTCTCCACCCTTCCCCCTCTGGCCTCCACCATTCCACCCTTCCTCCTCCATCCTCCCCCCTCCACCCTTCATCATCCACCCCTCCCCCTCCACCCTTCCCCCTCTGGCCTCCACCTTTCCCCTCCCCATTCCTCCTCCACCCTCCCCCTTCCTCCTCCACCCTCCCCCTTCACCCTTCCTCCTCCACCCTCCTCCACCCTCCCCCTTCATCCTCCACCCCTCCCCCCCTCCCCCTCTCCTCATTGATCTCCAGCAGATGACCTGTCCCTCTCAGCTCATCTCTGAAAGGGGCTTTTCCCACTGGACACAGATGTCATTGAATTGAAATGACATGGAAACAGAGTCATAACCAGTGAGTTATGATGGAACCATCTGAAATTCCACATCCTAGGGTCCCCTCTATGTAACAACCACACCGGCAAGTCAAACAAAGGGAGGTAGTGGAAGGTTGAATTTGTATTTACATTTTCATAGAAGTGAAAAGGAATCTCTATTGTCATAGCTCTGTGATGTGGTGAAGGTTTTTCCGGCACAAAAATGGCTGCCGTGGTGGGTGAATGAGGTGGACTAGCTAGCCCAATGCATGTAAAGGGCTTTGACATGGAGTGAAAAGTACAATCCATTATCAAATTGATTACATGAAAAGCAATATCAGTCCACATTAAATAGAAGAGTGATGTCTCTCATCCTCCTTCCTCCTTCTCCTACATCCCCCCTCGCTTTGTCCCTCCTGGTCTATTTTCTCTCCTCCCTCCTACCCCCGTCCATCAGTCCCTTCCTCTCCCTTCTCCTCCCGCCCTCCTGTCCTCATCCATAAAGCCCTAGTGCTTACCCCTCAGACAGCCCCGGGGCAGGGCGGGAGGGAGGGAGGAAGGGACTGATGGAGGGGTAAGCAAAAAAGTGTTAAACAAATGAAAATACATTTTATATTTGAGATTCTTCAAAGTAGCCACCCACAGTTTGGCATTCCCTCAACCAGCTTCACCTGCAATTATTTTCCAAAAGTCTTGAAGGAGTTCCCACATATGCTGAGCACTTGTTGGCTGCTTTTTCTTCAGCCTGTGGTCCAACTCATCCCAAACCATCTCAATTGGCTTGAGGTCGGGTGATTGTGGAGGCCAGGTCATCTGATGCAGCACTCCATCACTCTCCTTCTTGGTCAAATTGTCCTTACACAGCCTGGAAGTGTGTCTGGTCAATGTCCTGTTGAAAAACAAATGATAGACCCAATAAGCGCAAACCAGATGGGATGGCGTATCGCTGCAGAATGCTGTGGTAGCCATGCTGGTTAAGTGGGCCTTGAAATCTAAATAAATCACCAGCAAAGCACCCCCAAACACCTACTTGCAGCATTTCGACAATGAATGCCTGATTCACGCAGTCTCCTCTGAACAGTTGATATTGAGATGTGTCTGTTACTTGAACTCGGTGAAGTTTTTATTTGGGCTGCAATTTCTGAGGCTGTTAACTCTAATGAACTTATCCTCTGCAGCAGAGGTAACTCTGGAGCCAGTTTCATCATAGCGCTTGATGGTTTTTACACTTGAAACTTTTTGAAATATTCAGTATTGACTGACCTTCATGTCTTAAAGTAATGATGGACTGTCATTTCTCTTTGCTTATTTAAGCTGCTCCTGTCATAATATTGACTGCCTTCCTGAAGACAAACAACGTATATGAAGCGCTGTATCTTAGCACTGAGACTGCACCCGTGAAGGTGGTAAATTACTTTTTAATGGCGTCAGACCAAGGCTCTGCATCTGTCCTCGTGCTCCTAGACCTTAGTGCTGCTTTTGATACCATCGATCACCACATTATTTTGGAGAGATTGGAAACCCAAACTGATCTACACGGATAAGTTCTGGCCTGGTTTAGATCTTATCTGTCGGAAAGATATCAGTTTCTCTCTGTGGATGGTTTGTCTTCTGACAAATCAACTGTAAATTTCGGTGTTCCTCAAGGTTCCGTATTAGGACCACTATTGTTTTCACTATATATTTGACCTCTTGGGGATGTCATTCGGAAACATAATGTTAACTTTCACTGCTATGCAGACAACACGCAGCTGTACATTTCGGTGTTCCTCAAGGTTCCGTTTTAGGACCACTATTGTTTTCACTATATATTTTACCGCTTGGGGATGTCATTCGGAAACACACTGCTATGCAGACGACACGCAGCTGTACATTTCAATGAAACATGGTGGAGCCCCAAAATTTCCCTCCCTGGAAGCCGGTGTTTCAGACATAAGGAAGTGGATGGAGGCGAAAGCAGAGACAAAGGAGAGATGCTAGTTCTAGGTCCCAAGAAACAAAGAGATCTTCTGTTGGATCTGACAATTAATCTTGATAGTTGTACAGTCATCTCAAATAAAACTGTAAAGGATCTAGGAGTTACTCTGGACACTGATCTCTCTTTTGACAAACATATCAAGAATATTTCAAGGACAGCTTTTTTTCTCCATCTTCGTAACATTGCAAAAATCTGAAACTTCCTGTCTAAAAATGAATCCATGCTTTTGTCACTTCTGGAATGCTCTACTTTCCGGCTACCCGGATAAAGCACTAAATAAACTTCAGTTAGTGCTAAACATGGCTGCTAGAATCTTGACTAGAACCCAAAAATGTGATCATATTACTCCAGTGCTAGCCTCCCTCTGATTTCAAGGTTTGACTGCTAACCTACAAAGTATTACATGGGCTTGCTCCTACCTATCTTTCTGATTTCGTCCTGCCGTACATACCTACACGTACACTACGGTCACAAGACGCAGGCCTCCTAATTGTACCTAGAATTTCTAAGCAAACAGCTGGAGGCAGGGATTTCTCCTATAGAGCTCAATTTTTATGGAATGGCCTGCCTATCCATGTGAGAGACGCAGACTCTGTCTCGACTTTTAAGTCTTTATTGAAGACTCATCTCTTCAGTAGGTCCTATTATTGAGTGATGTCTGGCCCAGGAGTGTCAAAGTGAACGGGAAGGTACTGGAGCAACGAACCACCCTTGCTATCTCTGCCTGGCCGGTTCCCCTCTCTCCACTGGGATTCTCTGCCTAAACCCTATTACAGGGGCTGAGTCACTGGCTTACTGGTGCTCTTCCATGCCGTCCCTAGGAGGGGTACGCCACTTGAGTGGGTTGAGTCACTGATGTGATCTTCCTGTCCGTGTTGGCGCCCCCCTAGGGTTTGTGCCATGTGGGAGGTCTTCGTGGGCTATACTCGGCCTTGTCTCCGGGTAGTAGGTTGGTGGTTGAAGATATCCCTCTAGTGGTGTGGGGGCTGTGCCTTGGCAAAGTGGGTGGGGTTATATCATGCCTGTTTGGCCCTGTCCGGGGTTATTGTCAGACAGGACCACAGTATCTCCCAACCCCTCCAGTCTCAGCCTCCAGTATTTATGCTGCAATAGTTTGTGTGTTGGGGGGCTAGGGTCAGTCTGTTATATCTGGAGTATTTTTTCTCTCTCTCTCTCATATGACCTGAGCCCTAAGACCATGCCTCAGGATTACCATGCCTCAGGACTACCAGACCTGCTGTTTTGGACTCTCTCTCTACCGCACCTGCTGTCTATAACTGTGAATGATCGGCCATGAAAAGCCAACTGACATTTACTCCTGAGGTGCTGACCTGTGATTATTATTATCTGACCCTGCTGGTCATCTATGAATGTTTGAACATCTTGGCCATGTTCTGTTATAATCTCCACCTGGCACAGCCAGAAGAGGACTGGCCACCCCTCAGAGCCTGGTTCCTCTCTAGGTTTCTTCCTAGGTTCTGGCCTTTCTAGGGAGTTTTTCCTAGCCACCCTGCTTCGACACCTGCATGGCTTGCTGTTTGGGGTTTTAGGCTGGGTACAGCACTTTCAAAGTACAGCACTTTGTGACATTGGCTGATATAAAAAGGGCTTTATAAATACATTTTATTGATTGAATGACTTGGTCTTTTACCAAATAGGGCTATCTTCTGTATACCACCCCTACCTTGTCACAACACAACTGAATGGCTCAAACGCATTAAGAACGAAAGAAAACCACAAATTAACTTTTAACAAGGCACACCTGTTAATTGAATTGCATTCCAAGTGACTACCTCATGAAGCTGGTTGAAAGAATTCCAAGAGTGTGCAAAGCTGTCATCAAGGCAAACTGTGGCTACTTTGAAGAATCTCAAATATAAAATATATTTTGATTTGTTTAAACACTTTTTTGGTTACTACATGATTTTCATGTGTTTTTCATAGTTTCGATGTCTCCAGTATTACGTTACAATAGTAAAAATAAAGAAAACCCTTGAATGAGTAGGTGTGTCCAAACTTTGTATATATATATATATATATATATATATATATATATATATATATATATATATATATATATATATACACACACACATACATATATATATATATATATATATATATATATACACATACATACATACATACATATATATATATATATATATACACATACATACATACATACATATATATATATATATATATATATACATACATACATACATACATACACACACTACCGTTCAAAAGTTTGGGGTCACTTAGAAATGTCCTTGTTTTCCATGAAAACATACATGAAATGAGTTAGAAAATGAATAGGAAATATAGTCAAGACGTTAATGATTTTTAATTGAAATAATAATTGTGTCCTTCAAACTTTCGTCAAAGAATCCTCCACGTGCAGCAATTACAGCCTTGCATATCTTTGTCATTCTATTTGTCAATTTGTTGAGGTAATCTGAAGAGATTTCACCCCATGTTTCCTGAAGCACCTCCCACAAGTTGGATTGGCTTGATGGGCACTTCTTACGGTCAAGCTGCTCCCATGACAACTCAATTGGGTTGAGATCCGGTGACTGTGCTGGCCACTCCATTATAAACAGAATACCAGCTGACTGCTTCTTCCCTAAATAGTTCTTGCATAGTTTGGAGATGTGCTTTGGGTTATTGTACTGTTGTAGGGGGAAACTGGTTCCAATTAAGCACCGTCCACAGGGTATGGCATGGCATTGCAAAATGGAGTGATAGCCTTCCTTAGATTTGACCGACCATAACTTTTTTTCCAATATTCCTCTGTCCAGTGTCTGTGTTCTTTTGCCCATCTTAATCTTTTGTTTTATTGGCCAGTCTGAGATAAAACGGGCCTCCTTTAGACTAGTTGAGTATCTGGAACGTCAGCATTTGTGGGTTCGGTTACAGGCTCAAAATGGCCAGAAGAAAGTCATTTGTTTCTGGCCATTTTGAGCCTGTAACCGAACCCACAAATGCTGACATTCCAGATACTCAACTAGTCTAAAGGAGGCCCGTTTTATCGCTTCTTTAATCAGAACAACAGTCTTCAGCTGTGTTAACATAATCGCAAAATGTTTTTCTAATGATCAATTGGCCTTTTAAAATTATAAACTTCGATTAGCTAACAGAACGTGCCATTGGAACACAGGAGTGATGGTTTCTGATAATGGGCCTCTGTACGCCTATGTAGATATTCCATTAAAAATCAGCCGTTTCCAGCTACAATAGTCATTTACAATATTAACAATGTCTACACTGTATTTCTGATCAATTTGATGTTATTTTAATGGATAAAAAAATGTGCTTTACTTTCAAAAACGAGGACATTTCTAAGTGACCCCAAAGTTTTGAACAGTAGTGTGTATATATATATACTACATCTCAATCATTATGGAATACATGCTGAATACATGCTGAATACATGCTGAATACATGCTGAAGGCAAGGAGGGTCATGTAACTTGGGGGGGGGGGGGGGTCAACAGATTTGGTGCACCAGTTCCCACCCATGATACACCAGCAGAACAGCCAGAGGGCATTCTCTAGTCTAGCTGGATGCCTTGAAAGTTGAACATTTTTTCTCTGAAGAATCTGTAGGCAATTTTCCATAATGAGCAGAAATATATGGTATTGACTATTTATATATTTTACAGAAGAGCTGTAAAACCAGCATTTCAGCGTGCACCCTTTGACACAACATTGCAGTGTGCCCCCTTCACGCTGATCCCCGACCTGTGCCTGCGGGGAAAACTTCTATCCAGAACCATGTTTGCACATGCTTGGAGATCAAGAACGAGAGACACAGGAGACACGGGGCTGTCCAACAGATGTTTCACATTCAACACGTGTGGTGAGAGATAGCTACAGCTGTATCCTTAAATCATGTATGCAAATATTCCCAAATTAAGTTCAAGAATGCAGCGAGAGTTCACCCAGAGTTTGTGACGATGTAGCTCCATAAAACATAAATCAATGTTGCAAACATAGACATAAATACATTTCTATAGTTTAATATGTTATTAGTTCCTTATTGGCCAAATGCCTCAAGTAAACATGATGGAGGGATGCTTTCATTCACACAACACTGTCCAAGAAACAGTGACATCAATCTATATAGTCCTGTGTAGTTCAGTTAGTAGGCACTTGCAATGTCAGGGTTGTGGGTTCGATTCCCATGGGGGACCAGTACGAAAACGTATGCACTCGCTAAACTGTAAGTTGCTCTAGATCTGTGTGTCTGTTAAATGCGTATAATACATAGTTGTTTTAATTAACTTGCTTTCAATGTCTAAGATATATTATTATTGACAAAGACCTTTTGAAATGCATTGCCCACATGTTCTTTTGGCAAAGGCCAACACTCCAAAAAAAAAAAAGACTTCCTTTATTAGTCAAGAACGTCAAAACCACAAAAAGCTAGACCGCATTTGATGCCATTTCATCACGCTTATTATGTCTGCGTGTGTGGCGTTCAGGGTCTGTGTTGAATCGTGGGAGATAGCCTTACCTTGTATGCCGCCTGACAAAGCAGACACAACATGAGAGAATGGGGTCTACAGTTAATAAATACTGAGAGGAAGAAGGAAGGGGGGGCGGACCGGACCTGAATAAAATCAGTGAAATGTAAATGGAGAGAAGATGAGTCACAGAAAAGAGGGAGATAGCGAATAAAGGAGAGGCGTCAACAAACAATAAATATTTATGTTCGCTCACAGTACCTCTGTGTGCTGTATTTACATATTCAGCTTGAACCAATGCACACGGGAGAAACCATTATGGGAGGAATAGAGGGGTGCAAGAAGGCTTAGGAATGTGCACCCATCGGCCAGTGGTGACCTTCGAAGGCGTTCAGTATAGCAGAATAATGGTTCCCGAGTGGCGCAGCAGTCTAAAGGCATTGCATCACAGTGCTATAGGCGTCACTACAGACCCTGGTTTGATCCTCGGCTGTATCACAACTGGCCGTGATTGTGAGTCCCATAGGGAGGTGCACAATTGGCCCAGTGTTGTCCTTGTTAGGGTTTGGCTGGTGTAGGCCATCACTGTAAATAATAATTTGTTCTTAACTGACTTGCCTAGTTAAATAAAGGTTAGAAAATAACATACGCTTCTTTCCCCTCTAATCAGGGACTGATTTAGACCTGGGACACCAGGTGGGTGATTCCCCTCTAATCAGGGACTGATTTAGACCTGGGACACCAGGTGGGTGTTTTCCCTCTAATCAGGGACTGATTTAGACCTGGGACACCAGGTGGGTGTTTTCCCTCTAATCAAGGACTGATTTAGACCTTGGACACCAGGTGGGTGATTCCCCTCTAATCAGGGACTGATTTAGACCTGGGACACCAGGTGGGTGTTTCCCCTCTAATCAGGGACTGATTTAGACCAGGGATACCAGGTGGGTGTTTTCCCTCTAATCAGGGACTGATTTAGACCTGGGACACCAGGTGGGTGTTTTCCCTCTAATCAGGGACTGATTTAGACCTGGGACACCAGGTGGGTGATTCCCCTCTAATCAGGGACTGATTTAGACCTGGGACACCAGGTGGGTGTTTTCCCTCTAATCAGGGACTGATTTAGACCTGGGACACCAGGTGGGTGATTCCCCTCTAATCAGGGACTGATTTAGACCTGGGACACCAGGTGGGTGTTTTCCCTCTAATCAGGGACTGATTTAGACCTGGGACACCAGGTGGGTGTTTTCCCTCTAATCAGGGACTGATTTAGACCTGGGACACCAGGTGGGTGATTCCCCTCGAATCAGGGACTGATTTAGACCTGGGACACCAGGTGGGTGTTTTCCCTCTAATCAGGGACTGATTTAGACCTGGGACACCAGGTGGGTGTTTTCCCTCTAATCAGGGACTGATTTAGACCTGGGACACCAGGTGGGTGATTCCCCTCTAATCAGGGACTGATTTAGACCTGGGACACCAGGTGGGTTTTTCCCTCTAATCAGGGACTGATTTAGACCTGGGACACCAGGTGGGTGTTTTCCCTCTAATCAGGGACTGATTTAGACCTGGGACACCAGGTGGGTGTTTTCCCTCTAATCAGGGACTGATTTAGACCTGGGACACCAGGTGGGTGTTTTCCCTCTAATCAGGGACTGATTTAGACCTGGGACACCAGGTGGGTCTTTCCCCTCTAATCAGGGACTGATTTAGACCTGGGACACCAGGTGGGTGTTTTCCCTCTAATCAGGGACTGATTTAGACCTGGGACACCAGGTGGGTGCAATAGAAAACCAGCAGTGCTCCAGACCTCGTAGGGTCAGAGTTAAATAGCCCTGACATAATGGTTCTGTACTGGTGCATCAAGGAACCACTGGTTGGTCAGGGCCAGTCCCTCTTGGGTCACGACTAAAGGAACATGGCTTAGTGTATCTATATGGTCATTTAAGTCTGTTCAGCTGTAGGTGGGTCACTCATAATGCAAGAATTCTAGGCAGCTGCCAATGATATAAGCAACCTCAGCACCTTATTACTAAATACCTCCAAACAGACATTCCTTCATTCCCCTCGTGATCACTGTTATGGCATTAGGTCAGCTCTCTCTCACCCTGCCGGCAGACAACATCTCATTCAGGCTGACTGTTCTCTGTGGCAGGTATACTGAAGCTCTTCTGTGGCGTACCAGGGACTCAGCGTTGAAGGATCTTTTGAGAAGAAACATGAGGCTGCAGATTATTCATTTCACTCTGAACAGGAATTCACATTCTATCATTCACAGTTCGCTCTGAATTGGAGCCAGACAGATATGATACTTCCTGAGGCCATGTCTATATAGGATGAAATAGCTTATAAGCACTGAAGAACGGACAGAAAAAGGGCCACCTTGGATCAAATAGCATCAGATAAAATCAGAACAGCTATTGTGCTGTACATTTTTCATCCTGCAATTTTATTTTCCAAACGGCCTGAGACACACTTGAGAATAATACCATAGAATAGACTACATAAACTGTCTGTTCCTTCTCTGCTTTATGATATCAATCAAATTAATCAAATTTATTTATAAAGCCCTTTTTTACATCAGCTGATGTCACAAAGGGCTGTACAGAAACCCAGCCTAAAACACCAAACAGCAAGCAATGCAGATGTAGAAGCACGGTGGCTGGGAAAAACTCCAGAGAAAGGCAGGGACCTAGGAAGAAACCTAGAGAGGAACCAGGCTCTGAGGGGTGACTGTAGAAGGTGACCTTTGATGTGACTGTAGAAGGTGACCTTTGATGTGACCTTTGATGTGACTGTAGAAGGTGACCTTTGATGTGACCTTTGATGTGACTGTAGAAGGTGACCTTTGATGTGACCTTTGATGTGACTGTAGAAGGTAACCTTTGATGTGACTGTAGAAGGTGACCTTTGATGTGACCTTTGATGTGACTGTAGAAGGTGACCTTTGATGTGACCTTTGATGTGACTGTAGAAGGTGACCTTTGATGTGACCTTTGATGTGACTGTAGAAGGTGACCTTTGATGTGACCGTAGAAGGTAACCTTTGATGTGACCTTTGATGTGACCGTAGAAGGTAACCTTTGATGTGACCGTAGAAGGTAACCTTTGATGTGACCTTTGATGTGACCGTAGAAGGTAACCTTTGATGTGACCTTTGATGTGACCGTAGAAGGTAACCTTTGATGTGACCTTTGATGTGACCGTAGAAGGTAACCTTTGATGTGACCGTAGAAGGTGACCTTTGATGTGACCTTTGATGTGACCGTAGAAGGTAACCTTTGATGTGACCTTTGATGTGACCGTAGAAGGTAACCTTTGATGTGACCGTAGAAGGTAACCTTTGATGTGACCTTTGATGTGACCGTAGAAGGTAACCTTTGATGTGACCGTAGAAGGTAACCTTTGATGTGACTGTAGAAGGTAACCTTTGATGTGACTGTAGAAGGTAACCTTTGATGTGACCGTAGAAGGTAACCTTTGATGTGACTGTAGAAGGTAACCTTTGATGTGACCGTAGAAGGTAACCTTTGATGTGACCGTAGAAGGTAACCTTTGATGTGACCGTAGAAGGTAACCATTTAAGCACTGAGTCTTTTATCCCTCTTCTTGTTCCTATCTAAACGATAGACAGGAACAAATGTACCCTGCAGCCCTCTTCAGTTCAAATTATATACTGCAACCTCACGACCAAGCTGTTCACTCCTGCCCTTAAGCACAGATCTAGGATCAGCTTATCCTGTCCATTCCCTAACCTTAACCACAAGGGAGACAAAATAAAAACTGACATTAGATCAGAGTGTAGGGGCAACGTCACCACGCGGCCTCTTAGCATTCTCAGCAAGGAACATAAGTTTTAATGGTGACACTCATTTCAAACAAAGGTAATTGGAAAGGGTATCACACAGCCACTCTCATCTCCTTCAGCCTTTTGCGTCATTCTTTCTTCAGGATGCATTTCAGAATCGCATAGACCACGAAGAGTAAACTCCCCCCCCCCCCCCAAATAAATATTCCCAGGGCACATTTCTTTCATTACTATAATGAAAGAATAACAATATCGACGACAACAAAGTATCTTGAATGCAGCTCATAATTGAAGTCTGTATCAACAGAGTCTCTTGGCAGTTGGTTTAATGGAGGTAGACTTCGTGCCCATTGAATACAGAGAACTCAAGCAGTGATCTAAGAAACCCTTGGAACTGTTAAAGTAAATATGGCAGATTTTTTCAAACAGAATAATCACATTTGAAAGCAGACTTAAGGTTAACTTTACACTCACAGATTTATTTATTTAATATTATTAAATTTAACTAGGCAAGTCAGTTAAAAACCTCTTGCCGCTCAGATCCCTTTAGCGGATCATTTTCGTCTACATCCAGTGAATTGCAGAGCGCCAAATTCAAATTAAATTACTAAAAATATTTAATTTTCCTGAAATCACAAGTGCAATACACCAAAACACAGCTTAATTTGTTGTTAATCCAGCCAGATTTCAAAAAGGTTTTACGGTGAAAGCAAACCATGCGATTATCTGAGAACAACTCTCAGCAGACAAAACATTACATACAGCTAGCAGCAAAGTAGATGGGTCACGAAAAGTCACAAAAGCAATAAAATGAATCACTTACCTTTGATGATCTTCGTATGTTTGCACTCAGGAGACTCCCAGTTATTCGATCATTCTCGCTCATTTTTCAGAATAAAAGCCTGAAACTATGTCTAAAGACTGTTCACACCTTGTGGAAGCCATAGGGAAAGGAATCTGGTTGATATCCCTTTAAATGGAGGATTGCAATGGAAAAGAGTAGTTTCAGAAAAACAGCACTTCCTGGATGGATTTTCCTCAGGTTTTCGCCTTACATATTAGTTCTGTTATACTCACAGACAATATTTTGACAGTTTTGGAAACTTTAGAGTGTTTTCTAATTTGCCAATTATTTGCATATTCTAGCTTCTGGGCCTGAGAAATAGGCAGTTTACTTTGGGCACGTTTTTATCCAAACATCAAAATACTGCCACCTAGCCTAAAGAGGTTTTAAGAACCAAATTATTATTTACAATGACGGCCTACACCGGCGAAATCCTAACGACGCTGGACCAATTGTGCGCTGCCCTATGGGACTCTCAATCACAGGCCCGGTTGTGATATAGCCTAGAATCTAACCCGGGTCTGTAGTGAGGCCTCTAGCACTGAGATGCAGTGCCTTAGACCGTTAAAATACTACCCTGCTCTTGTTACACCAGTTGTCCTGTGGTACACAAGTCCTAATTTAGCCTGCTTCCTTCAGCTCTGTACAAAAATACCTCTATTGTGAGGACTATCCCTTAATGTTTCCTGCAGGGTGTCTGTTTGAGTCAGACACAGTAGAATTCACAGTGAGGTCCTGTAGTTTAGGAGAACACACAGGAAAGAGGTGGTTCAATTTGATCTCTGCTTATAGGCATTGTGGTTTTAAAAAGTCAGTTCCCTACTGAACCGACATATGCAGCACAATCGTATTTATGGAAATGAAGGCTGTTCTGACAGGCATGGTTGTGGCTAGATATGTACCTGGGGCACACTTCCTCCTAGGTAGAACAGGATGCAGTGGTTTATCAAAACAGCAGAGCAGACAGAGAGGTTGGGCTGCTCACACACAGAGCTCTGAACACACAACTTGGGAGAATGTTGCCAGATCCTTTATTGTGGATTGATCTAACTAAACCTACTCAAATCTGTCACATACTAGGTTAGGCACCCTATTCCCAGAACGACCCTAATTGTCTTTCTCAGTTATCAGATACACTAGGGGGGAGAACCAGGTTGAAACCAGATGCTGCGAGGTGACCCTGGGATGCTGGGACGGACCACGTGAGGGAGTAAGGAACTGAACAAACTCGCCAGTCAGCAGCCAGGCCAGCACCATCCGTAATGAAACCTAATTTACCATAATGACCTGCACGCTCAGAAAGCAGGTTAATCTCTAGCCTCTAGCTCACTCACACACAAAGGAACAAGACCCATGTACGACCGCCTGCCTCTGCCTGACCACCTGGTTGAAAAACAGAGATGTGCTGCAGTGCATGAGTGATGACAGACAGAGAGGCAGTGATGACAGACAGACAGGCAGTGATGACAGACAGACAGGCAGTGATGACAGACAGAGGCAGTGATGACAGACAGAGGCAGTGATGACAGACAGACAGGCAGTGATGACAGACAGACAGGCAGTGATGACAGACAGAGAGGCAGTGATGACAGACAGAGAGGCAGTGATGACAGACAGGCAGTGATGACAGACAGACAGGCAGTGATGACAGACAGAGAGGCTGGCTGCACCGGAGGTGATTACTGTACTCCGTGGAGACCGCAAAAATAAAAACTGTCACAAACGCACCACACAATTTTACAAAAACACAGTGTTTTTTTGGGAACACACACACACAACACTCAGGAAAACATAGGCACTCAACACAAAAACACACACATTACATTTGAATCATTTAGCAGACACTCTTATCCAGAGCGACTTACCCCAGTGTGAGTACACACATTTTGGTACTAATGTCATAATGCCCTTAATACAGGTCCCTGGATACCCAAATCTTTATAATGAGCAATTACTAAACGTCTTGTAATTCTATGAAAACACAGGATCAAAATGGGACACATGATAGAGCAGATCAGTCTTTAAGGTTCCTACCTGCTGTGTGGCCTAGTAAATAAAACAGAAAATACATGTGTTCATATGGAGAAACACTCTGAATGGTAAAACTGACCAGAGAACAGTAGAGCTTAATGACAGTGTCGAGTATATAGTAGAGAGACGGACGGAAGCATGTGTCTGCACACACACACACACACACACACACACACACACACACACAGAGGCTAAAGAGAGTACATAGAGATGCTAATGTAAAGCTAGCAGCATCTCCGGATTACCCTCAGAGCTGATAATCCTGTGTGTCCTTGGAGCCCTGTGCAGCCCTCTCAATGACACTGAGCACAGATGCAGTGTAAGCGTGCACACGCACACACACACACAAACACACACACAGCACATTTACCCTCAGCCATAGACAACCAGATGCTATGCCATACACACACACACACACACGCACACACACACAGCACATTTACCCTCAGCCATAGACAACCAGATGCTATGCCTCACACACACACACACAGCACATTTACCCTCAGCCATAGACAACCAGATGCTATGCCATACACACACACACACACACACACACACACACTTACCCTCATTCGCTCTACCAGACACACAGACGCTCCATCAGTCAGTAGCTGATGTAATGGGGATACAGTCCAGACAGTGATTGTATATTCCCATTACATCTGCGTGACTGTGGTCGTACATAGTACGTACACCTATAAATGAGAGACGGGCAACCACTGTCAGAACACAGATCTTTTCCTGCATGTAGGCTACTGCACTCTGCCGCACACGCAGACAAGGACAGAATGAGAACACAGATATTTTCCTGCATGTAGGCTACTGCACACGCAGACAAGGACAGAATGAGAACACAGAACACAATATGGCGCTGTGTAAAAACTGGAACATTGTAATAAGGCTCAAAGACTAGGACTGAAATAGCTGCTGCTGAGCCGGTAGGTGTGGTATCATGGCAACTAGAGGCTCAGGTTTGATGTCACAGCAGATCACCATGGCAACCGGCCCAGATCGCCTGTCACAGCGTGAGGTCAGTGTTTCTATGGAAACACACCAGCTGAGCAGTAAGCTGCTGCCCCCCCCCCCTCCCCCCTGCTCTGAGTTAGCGAATGAACAGGAACGGGGACAGGAAGAGAGTGAAAGAGGGGGGAGGGGGAGGGAGATAGAGAAAGGGGGAGGGAGAGAGCAGGAGAGGGAATGGGAGTGAAGAAGGGGAGGGAGATAGAGGGGGAGGGGATAGGGAGTCAAGAAGGGGAGGGAGAGAGAGGTGGAGGGGATAGGGAGTCAAGAAGGGGAGGGAGAGAGAGGGGGAGGGGATAGGGAGTCAAGAAGGGGAGGGAGAGAGAGTAAGAGAAAGATGCATATTCAGAACTGTCTGTAATAGTAGTCTACTCACAGGAACAGGCAGCCAGCAAACAGGAACAGGCAGCCAGGACACAGGAACAGGCAGCCAGCCAGCCAGCACACAGGCAGCCAGCACACAGGAACAGGCAGCCAGCCAGCACACAGGAACAGGCAGCCAGCAAACAGGAACAGGCAGCCAGCAAACAGGCAGCCAGCACACAGGAACAGGCAGCCAGCAAACAGGCAGCCAGCAAACAGGCAGCCAGCACACAGGAACAGACAGCCAGGACACAGGAACAGGCAGCCAGCTAGCAAACAGGCAGCCAGCAAACAGGAACAGGCAGCCAGGACACAGGAACAAGCAGCCAGCACACAGGAACAGGCAGCCAGCAAACAGGCAGCCAGCAAACAGGAACAGGCAGCCAGGATACAGGAACAAGCAGCCAGCACACAGGAACAGGCAGCCAGCACACAGGAACAGGCAGCCAGGACACAGGAACAGGCAGCCAGCCAGCAAACAGGCAGCCAGCAAACTGGAACAGGCAGTCAGCAAACAGGAACAGGCAGCCAGCACACAGGCAGCCAGCACACAGGAACAGGCAGCCAGCAAACAGGCAGCCAGCACACAGGAACAGGCAGCCAGGACACAGAAACAGGCAGCCAGCCAGCACACAGGCAGCCAGCACACAGGAACAGGCAGCCAGCAAACAGGAACAGGCAGCCAGCACACAGGAACAGGCAGCCAGGACACAGGAACAGGCAGCCAGCCAGCAAACAGGCAGCCAGCAAACTGGAACAGGCAGTCAGCAAACAGGAACAGGCAGCCAGCACACAGGCAGCCAGCACACAGGAACAGGCAGCCAGCAAACAGGCAGCCAGCACACAGGAACAGGCAGCCAGGACACAGGAACAGGCAGCCAGCCAGCACACAGGCAGCCAGCACACAGGAACAGGCAGCCAGGAAACAGGAACAGGCAGCCAGCACACAGGAACAGGCAGCCAGCACACAGGAACAAGCAGCCAGCAAACAGGAACATGCAGCCAGCACACAGGAACAGGCAGCCAGCAAACAGGCAGCCAGCACACAGGAACAGGCAGCCAGCAAACAGGAACAGGCAGCCAGTGCACAGGAACAGGCAGCCAGCACACAGGCAGCCAACACACAGGCAGCCAACACACAGGCAGCCAGCGCACAGGAACAGGCAGCCAGCACACATGAACAGGCAGCCAGCACACAGGAACAGGTGCTGCCTGTGGTCAAAACGAACACATTAAACAGAGCATTACCTCTAAACTACAAGCATCTTGGCAAACACACATGTAGAAACATAACCTTCATTGCACACAGACTGCACGCCACATAATCATTCACGGCACATCCACAATACCTGCAGCAGCAGCATGTCTGTGTTAGGACTTAAAAACCTGCGTTGTTCAATTATGTCATAGAAGCCCGAAAATTATTACATTATAAGATTTGATCAAATAACGGCCATGGCTTCTCTGCAGTGTCCCTAGATTATATCAAGGCTTAAGGAGTTCCATAGCTTTGCAAAGGGCGCCATCGGGTGGGGAAAAGGTGGAACTACTGGACACATTATAACTGCACCACGTCCAAGAACAAGGACTTGTCGTTTGAGAACAAAATAAATATGCTGCTGTCGATGGGATCCAGCTTGCAGCCCTTCCGGGCCATGTTGTCCTTAATGATGATGCAATTTTATAAATAGTTGTGTTTCGGAGGATGCACGACTCTCGGCCTTCGTCTGTCCTGAGTCCGATGAGACAAGACTGTAACTACCAATTGGATACCACGAAATTGGAGGAGAAAAAAAGGGGTAAAAAAAAGATATAATTATTACCCACCCCTACTCTACAATGTTCAGTTAGTTTTTAGCATGTTGAGCGAAAGCAGACACCCTTCCAAAAATACCACTTCCCATGTTTTTCCTTACGACTTAAGCAGCTCATTGGTGCCTTTTGAAGAATGCAAATACAAAGAAACTAATGGGAGATCTGTACGTGATTACATCTTGCTAGAGGGACAGTAGAATGAATTGTGTCCTAACGGAGTAATTTATCAAAAAGGACCCCCCCACCACCACTGATATAAGGTTTGTTTTGCATTCTGCGCCTAAGGGAAACTTCTTATATCCGACATAAAGTAAATATACTATAGATGACTTCTCTCCCTGTGAGGGCACATAACCACAACCAGATGAATAGATGAATAGAGTGATGTTATTTAGGCCACAGGGGAAGAGCAGTGGGCCCAGGTTCAGAAGCTGATGTTATAGGGTAGAAAAAATAAAAATAAACTTGAAACTGAGCTCAGGTGCATCCTGTTTCCATTGATCATCCTTAAATTGTATTTACAACTTGATTGGAGTCCACCTGTAGTACATTCAATTGATTGGACATGTTTTGGGAAAGGCACACACCTGTCCTTATAAAAAGGTCCCACAGTTGACAGTGGATGCCAGAGCAAAAACCAAGCCATGAGGTCGAAGGAATTGTCCGTAGAGCTCTGAGACAGGATTGTGTTGAGGCACAGATCTGGGGAAGGGCACCAAAACATTTCTGCAGCGTTGAAGGTCCACAAGAACACAGTGGCCTCAATCTTTCTTAAATGAAAGAAGTTTGGAACCACCAAGACTCTTCCTAGAGGTGGCTGCCCACTCAAACTGAGCAATCGGGAGAAAGGCCTTGGTCAGAGAGGTGACCAAGAACCCGATGGTCACTCTGACAGAACTCCCGAGGTCCTCTGTGTAGATGGGAGAACCGTCCAGACGGAAGACACTCCTCCGTAAAAGCACATGACAGCCCGCTTGGAGTTTGCCAAAAGGCACCTAAAGGACTCTCAGAACATGAGAAACAAAGTTCTCTGGTCTGATGAAACCAAGATTGAACTTTTTGGCCTGCATGCCAAGCGTCAAGTCTGGAAGAAAGAAGGCACGGGTCATCATCTGGCCAATACCATCCCTACAGTGAAGCATGGTGGTGGCAGCATCATGCTGTGGGTATGTTTTTTAGCGGCAGGGACTGGGAGACTAGTCAGGATCGAGGGAAAGAAGTACGGAGTAAAGTACAGAGAGATCCTTGATGAAAATATACTCGGCCTCGTCTCAGGATGGTAAGTTGGTAGTTGAAGAGATATCCCTCTAGTGGTGTGGGGGCTGTGCTTTGGCAAGGTGGGTCTCAGCCTCCAGTAGTTATGCTGCAATAGTTTGTGTTGGGGGGCTAGTCTGTTATATCTGGAGTATTTCTCCTGTTTTATCTGCTGTCCTGTGTGAATTTAAGTATACCCTCTCTAATTGTCTTTCTCTCTGAGGACCATGCCTCAGGACTACCTGGCCTGATGACTCCTCGCTGTCTCCAGTCCACCTGGCCGTGCTGCTGCTCCAGTTTGAACTGTTCTGCCTGCGGCTATGGGACCCTGACCTGTTCACCGGATGTGCTACCTGTCCCAGACCTGCTGTTTTCAACTCTATAGACAGACTCTTAATGATTGGCTATGAAAAGCCAACTGACATTTTACTCCTGAGGTGCTGACCTGTTGCACCATCTACAACCACTGTGATTATTATTATCTCACCCTTCTGGCCATCTATGAACATTTGAGCATCTTGGCCACGTTCTGTTATCTCCTCCCGGCACAGCCAGAAGAGGACTGCCCACCCCATCATAGCCTGTTTCCTCTAGGTTCTGGCCTTTCTAGGGA
Organism: Oncorhynchus mykiss; assembly: GCF_057628025.1. Lineage (NCBI taxonomy): Eukaryota > Metazoa > Chordata > Actinopteri > Salmoniformes > Salmonidae > Oncorhynchus > Oncorhynchus mykiss. The sequence goes on along the minus strand of NC_143026.1, from coordinate 89,444,520 downwards.
GTTTTTCCTAGCCGCCGTGCTTCTACACCTGCATTGCTTGCTGTTTGGTGTTTTAGGCTGGCTTTCTTACAGCACATCAGCGGATGTAAGGGCTTCATAAATTTGATTGAGTTTGTCTAAATATGTTTATTTTTTCATTATGGGGTGTTGTGTCAACTGAAGGGGGAAAAAAACGATTTAATAAATTTTAGAGTAAGGTTGTAATGTACCAAAATGTGGCTAAAGTAGAGTGTGGATATTTTCCTAGTACCCCGTAGATCCCATCTCTTGTTTTTTTTTTTACCAGTTGGCTGAACATGGACCAGAACTCCAGTATTTTTCCTTCAGTTTGTTCTCCATCTCTTTAAAACAGGAAGCCAATTCGGTTTCATCACTTATTTCCATGACTTGACTAATTTTCTCATGGCTCCCTTGTCCCTCTGCAGACATACAGTAAGCAATAGATTTGGAACATCGAATGGCAATAAAACGTTTATATTTTAAATCACAGTATTGAATAACAATACATATCTTATCGTGAGGGTCCCTGGCAATTCCCACCCCTACTATATGACCCACATTCACAGGCTGATGTCATACAGGCCAGAGGCACAAAGCAAAAACCATTTAAGCGGGACAAAAATGAGTCCATGTGTAGGCTACTTGTGCATTTGGAACGTTCATGTTTCCATTTTGAAAATGTTCCTCCTTGTTTATGCCTAACGAACACAGCCCAGGGTTAAACATCAGTGCATTTAGAACGTTCGTGTTTCCATTTTGAAAATGTTCCTTCTTGTTTATGCCTAACGAACACAGCCCAGGGTTAAACATCAGTGCATTTGGAACGTTCGTGTTTCCATTTTGAAAATGTTCCTCCTTGTTTATGCCTAACGAACACAGCCCAGGGTTAAACATCAGTGCATTTGGAACGTTCGTGTTTCCATTTTGAAAATGTTCCTCCTTGTTTATGCCTAACGAACACAGCCCAGGGTTAAACATCAGTGCATTTGGAACGTTCGTGTTTCCATTTTGAAAATGTTCCTCCTTGTTTATGCCTAATGAACACAGCCCAGGGTTAAACATCAGTGCATTTGGAACGTTCGTGTTTCCATTTTGAAAATGTTCCTCCTTGTTTATGCCTAACGAACACAGCCCAGGGTTAAACATCAGTGCATTTGGAACGTTCGTGTTTCCATTTTGAAAATGTTCCTCCTTGTTTATGCCTAACGAACACAGCCCAGGATTAAACATCAGTGCATTTGGAACGTTCGTGTTTCCATTTTGAAAATGTTCCTCCTTGTTTATGCCTAACGAACACAGCCCAGGGTTAAACATCAGTGCATTTGGAACGTTCGTGTTTCCATTTTGAAAATGTTCCTCCTTGTTTATGCCTAACGAACACAGCCCAGGGTTAAACATCAGTGCATTTGGAACGTTCATGTTTCCATTTTGAAAATGTTCCTCCTTGTTTATGCCTAACGAACACAGCCCAGGATTAAACATCAGTGCATTTGGAACGTTCGTGTTTCCATTTTGAAAATGTTCCTTCTTGTTTATGCCTAACGAACACAGCCCAGGGTTAAACATCAGTGCATGTGTTAAGTCAACAAGCATTTATATGTTCGATTCCCAAGGGGAGGATACGGCAGCAACACATTCACTCCAGTAAAAGGAAAGTCATGTAGTGGCTTTAATGCCACTGCAGAAGTACAGCTAAAGATCTCCCTAGTACAATAACAGGCGGTACTGTTATCCAATACGTCTGTTTCCGTCATGGGATCATTTCATTTCTCAGAAAACCTGAATGTGGACAATAGCAAGCAATTTCGCAATAGTTCTTACATAATGTGTTTTTTTCCCTCCAAAAACAAGCACGTAAAAAGATTTTGGAATAAAACGTACTGTCTCTGTTTATTTTCAGTCACGTCAACAGTGAACAATGTATTAACACTTAGAAGGGCAAAGCCTTTTTGTCAGCTCCAAACTAGTGGATGGAATCATTTTGGCAGACCCTTGATCGCCACGAGGAGTAGTACCTTTCCCCAGCAGAGCTGCATCAGATAATATGGTCATGTATCAAATAACATGGCCGTCATTTAACACAACGAGGGCAGCTAGTCCCATAGAGGACTTAAGTCATTATTACACACCTGATGCACCAAGGCTGAGTTTAGAACAACAGCCCAATTCAGATATTTGCTCTACCAATTGGTCTTTTGACCAATCACACCAGATCCTTTTCAGAGCTGATCTGATTAATCAAAAGACCAATCAGTAAAAAGTAAAAAAAGATCTGAATTGGTCTGCCTGTCTAAAAGCAGCCCAAGAGCCTAGTCCTGCTGTTCTCAACACATGTACACAAACACATCTAGGGATTAGACAGAACAAGTAGGATTCCTACAGCATCATATACACAGCTTATTGTTAACGAAGCACCTGATTATGTTGTTATAGGCCAGTGCCATTTGGTTTGATTCCACAAAACACTATTGATTCCAAATCCCATTATGACATCATCCCCGCAGGTTCCATCTGCACCTAGCCATGTCAGACCACTAGTCCCAGAGGTTTACTGTACAGAGTCTTCTTCAGAGAGATGGTAAACCACTTGGTTACAATCAGATTAACAGGCAGGTGGACAGACAGCAGTAGATGTAGCCTCAGACCGGTGGAATGCTAGAAGGCCTCTCAAAAGCCTACTTCTTTCCCAGTGATAGACTGAAACGGAAGCAGAGAGGGGGTTGCCCGTGTTAATGATACATAGTATTCTTTATAGTCCTTTCCTAAAAACCAAAAAGAGGATTCACAATAAGGCAATCATAAGGGGAAAACATAACAGCAATTTCAGCATTTCTTCAAGGCTTTGACAAGACACTAACTCCAGTAAACATGTCAACACACATGATGGACAGGGTTGCAGACGTGTTTCTGAATATATCTCATTATGGTTTGTCTTGCCATTATTGTCAACTGCATAATAATTTAAGATGTATATGAGTTTTGAATGACAGGCGTTTTTTGCACCAGGCCTGTGTCTCAGTTTCTGTGAACCGCTACACACGGACACTAAAGATCCTTGGCAGCATTAAGAGAAGAGGAGAATTACTTCAGTGTGGCACAGACAGTCTGACCAGAGCCATTCTCATTCCAGTGACCAGGCAAAGCAGTGAGATGGAGAGCAAAGACCAGGGTTGTGTTCAATTAGCGCACACCGTAACAAAACATGCTCATGTTTTATAAGGAAAACTAGCGTTTCTTGTTGGATAGTCCTTCCCTGTTTTCATCCTGTCGTCTTCCATTTTAGTACCTAGTGAACACCCTCTGGTGGTCATAGGTCAAAGCTGTGAAAATGACACGACATGCACACTGGAGGGAATGTGAGAAGAGCAGTCATAACGGTAATGATTTTGCTAAAAATCATGTTCTCTTTGAGCTAGTATAGAGCCACTCCAGAGCAACTTTAGGGAATGTCTACTTTTCCCACAGGTAATGTGATAGAGAAGGACTGTCTACTTTTCCCACAGGTAATGTGATAGAGAAGGAATGTCTACTTTTCCCACAGGTAATGTGATAGAGAAGGACTGTCTACTTTTCCCACAGGTAATGTGATAGAGAAGGAATGTCTACTTTTCCCACAGGTAATGTGATAGAGAAGGAATGTCTACTTTTCCCACAGGTAATGTGATAGAGAAGGAATGTCTACTTTTCCCACAGGTAATGTGATAGAGAAGGAATGTCTACTTTTCCCCATATTCCCCATATTGCCATTGATTTCCCCCAGCACCTGTAAGGCACGACACAGTGTGCCAAACTGGATGTGAACACTCATGTCAGAGCTAACCCTGTTTGAGGCAACTACAACAAACCATCTGGGTGGTGGTGAGCCATGCAAGGAAGGACAAAAGCCAGACGAGGACATGATGCTGCGAGAGTGAAGCTAAGAGAAACATACTTGTTAAAAGAGTCGTCTTGAAGGTTGAGGACCAGGTTGTCGGCGGACAGGTACACCTTGTTCTGGGACGTTGCCACCTGAGACAACATAACAGACAAAACACCCCGTTGAAAACACAGCGTCACAGAGCTAGTCTTTGTAGCGGCTCATAGTACGAGGGTAAACAACCCTCCTTCAGTCCTATTGCCTCAGAAAATAATGGAAGATAGCGATATAACCAGCTAACTGCACTGTGGGTTACCATAGCAACGAGAACCAAACAGCCACAACAAGAACAGGCTGCTAAAATGAATGCCCCCATTCTGACTGGAACAATAAGATCAAAAGTTGAGTAACGATTTCCTCCTAAATAATGAAGTAGTTATGAGGACAATAACTCCATTGATCTCCAAATTCCTTTATACACAGGAACAAGGACATGATTACAACTCACCGTCTTAGCAATGGCCTGGGCAGCTCTGATTCGTCGAAGCTTCAGGTATCCAGGATTCTTCGTCACTGCTTGTCCCAACTACAACACCAAACACACAAGAGCCATAATGAAGGAAAACTTCATGAAATTCACAAGTGTCAAGTATTACAATGTAAATGTACTTTTAAATCCGTCTGTCTGCATATTTTTCAAGACATGGCTTATGAAGGTGCAGTGAGAGACCCGTTGGATTGGACCATACTTTTCTCGTCAATCATCTTGGGAAAACACGTATACTTAAGTGGAAATTAACCAGTCCTCCATCGTTGGATTGGGGGGGGGGCAGGTGGGTCTGGAGATGGGGGGGGGGCAGGTGGGTCTGGAGATGGGGGGGGCGAGCAGGTGGGTCTGGAGATGGGGGGGCGAGCAGGTGGGTCTGGAGATGGGGGGGCGAGCAGGTGGGTCTGGAGATGGGGGGGCGAGCAGGTGGGTCTGGAGATGGGGGGGCGAGCAGGTGGGTCTGGAGATGGGGGGGCGAGCAGGTGGGTCTGGAGATGGGGGGGCGAGCAGGTGGGTCTGGAGATGGGGGGGGCGAGCAGGTGGGTCTGGAGATGGGGGGGGCGAGCAGGTGGGTCTGGAGATGGGGGGGCAAGCAGGTGGGTCTGGAGATGGGGGGGCGAGCAGGTGGGTCTGGAGATGGGGGGGCGAGCAGGTGGGTCTGGAGATGGGGGGGCGAGCAGGTGGGTCTGAAGATGGGGGGGTGAGCAGGTGGGTCTGGAGATGGGGGGGGCGAGCAGGTGGGTCTGGAGATGGGGGGGCAAGCAGGTGGGTCTGGAGATGGGGGGGCGAGCAGGTGGGTCTGGAGATGGGGGGGCGAGCAGGTGGGTCTGGAGATGGGGGGGCGAGCAGGTGGGTCTGAAGATGGGGGGGCGAGCAGGTGGGTCTGAAGATGGGGGGGTGAGCAGGTGGGTCTGGGCAGGGGTGATGTAGTTGATGAGGGGGGGTGTGAGCAGGTGGGTCCGGGCAGGGGTGATGTAGTTGATGAGGGGGGGTGTGACGTAGTTTGGGTAGTTTACAAGAAAAAAAGGAATTAATATACCACGTTAAGTCAATAAAAAAACAATTGTAGACCAGAATAATCTGGTTTTGAAGTCATGTGAGGAAGAGGGAGCAGATTGTCTAGAGGTTGTGGTAAAGTTAATGTGTCACCATCTTGGCAGGTTGTGGTAAAGTTAATGTGTTACCATCTTGGCAGATTGTGGTGAAGTTAATGTGTTACCATCTTGGCAGATTGTAGTGAAGTTAATGTGTTACCATCTTGGCAGGTTGTGGTGAAGTTAATGTGTTACCATCTTGGCAGGTTGTGGTGAAGTTAATGTGTTACCATCTTGGCAGGTTGTGGTGAAGTTAATGTGTTACCATCTTGGCAGGTTGTGGTGAAGTTAATGTGTTACCATCTTGGCAGGTTGTGGTAAAGTTAATGTGTTACCATCTTGGCAGCCTCTGCCTCTCCCTCTGCCTGAATAATCTTTTGTCTCTGGTCCTGTTTGGCTTTCTCCACGTAGAACTGGGCTCTCTGGGCCTCCTGTTGGGCTGTAAAGACACATAGGCTGTGTTTTAAAACCCAATGCATGTTCTCACACACACACATTAGCGTACTGAGAACGCCCCCACACATATGCAGACAACCTAACACATGCAAGTACACATCCACAGACAGCCATATATACCCCCCCACCCCACCCCACCCCACAATGGGTACGTACCAACTTGTTTGGCCTCTACGGCAGCAGTGTACTCCCTGCTGAAGCTCAGCTCTGTGATGGCCACATCGTCCAGGATGATGTTGAAGTCTTTGGCTCTCTCAAACAGCTCCCGGCGAATCAACAAGGACACCTACAGTAGACCCAGGAACACGGCAGACTCATAAAACACAGTCAGGGAAAAGGCTAAACATATGCAGGAGTTCACGTGTCAATCTAATGCATGTACATTTTTTTTAAGCAGAGACCGGCAAAGTACACAACCTTGGTCCCGTATAATCCATCACTCCTGTGCTCTCTGAGATGAGCTGTAGTCTACCTGTGTGGCAGTACCTGTGCTCTCTCAGATGAACTGTAGTCTACCTGTGTGGCAGTACCTGTGCTCTCTCAGATGAACTGTAGTCTACCTGTGTGGCAGTACCTGTGCTCTCTGAGATGAACTGTAGTCTACCTGTGCTCTCTGAGATGAACTGTCTACCTGTGCTCTCTCAGATGAACTGTAGTCTACCTGTGCTCTCTCAGATGAACTGTAGTCTACCTGTGCTCTCTCAGATGAACTGTAGTCTACCTGTGCTCTCTCAGATGAACTGTAGTCTACCTGTGCTCTCTCAGATGAACTGTAGTCTACCTGTGCTCTCTCAGATGAACTGTAGTCTACCTGTGCTCTCTCAGATGAACTGTAGTCTACCTGTGCTCTCTCAGATGAACTGTAGTCTACCTGTGCTCTCTCAGATGAACTGTAGTCTACCTGTGCTCTATCAGATGAACTGTAGTCTACCTGTGCTCTCTCAGATGAACTGTAGTCTACCTGTGCTCTCTCAGATGAACTGTAGTCTACCTGTGCTCTCTCAGATGAACTGTAGTCTACCTGTGCTCTCTCAGATGAACTGTAGTCTACCTGTGCTCTCTCAGATGAACTGTAGTCTACCTGTGCTCTATCAGATCAACTGTAGTCTACCTGTGCTCTCTCAGATGAACTGTAGTCTACCTGTGCTCTCTCAGATGAACTGTAGTCTACCTGTGCTCTCTCAGATGAACTGTAGTCTACCTGTGCTCTCTCAGATGAACTGTAGTCTACCTGTGTACGAGTCCCTGTGCCGTACCTGTGCTCTCTGAGTAATGAGCTGTGAGGCATTGAACTTGGCCACCACACTCTTTAGCACCTCGTTGACAATGGAGGGTAGTACTCTCTCGTCATAGTCTTTCCCCAGCTGCTGGTACATGGCAGGCAGGTTGGCGGCCACGGGACGAGACAGCACACGCAGCCCAATGTTTATCATCTGCAGATCTACACAAGGGAAACAGAGAGAGAGACAGGGAGAGAGAGAGAGACAGGGAGAGAGAGAGAGACGGGGAGAGAGAGAGAGAGACGGGGAGAGAGAGAGAGACGGGGAGAGAGAGAGGAGTCACACGGCAGTATCCCAACTGGCTGTGATTAGGAGTCCCATAAGAGGGCGCACAATTGGCCCAGCGTCATCCGGGTTCGGCCGTCATTGTAAATAAGAATATGTTCTTAACGGACTTGCCTATTTAAACAAAAGGTTAAAACATCACATCTTTACTGATCTGCTGGACATAATGCATTGGTCTACATGTGTCCACCCCTCCATTTCTGCCATCATGTACCTTTACTTCCAGTTAGTGAAGCGATCTTCCTGGGCCTGGCTCTGATGTCATAGATGATTGGGTACTGGATCCATGGTAACCTGAAGAACAAAAACTGTTCAGTTACAATATGGTCATGTGAATTCAGTTTTGTTGCAAGTTGGAGCCTACCGAACATGACGACCCTGGCTTTATGATAAACCCCCCGAGACCGAGTCCGACAGTGTACCTGAAGTGCAGTCCCTCAGCCAGCACTGTGTCCATCTGCATCCCCCCAATTCTGTTGAAGATGATCGCTCTCTGACCTCCATCCACTGGGAACAAACCATTTCACACAACATTAGAGGGGTGCACTCATGATTGTGATAAGTGTTACCCATTCCACTACCAGAGGTTAAGCATACCCGTGAATGTAGCCTCTTTGACGCCATAGGCCAGAGCTCCAGCACCAATGAGCAGCTTGAGACCTATCCCTGCTCCCTTGCCCCCCGCACCAGACATTCGACCGGCCAGGTCCCGCAGATGTGTCAGGAAGCGCTGGGAAGACAGAACAAGGACGTCATGTTAAGCATCTGACAGAGACCCTTTCTCCACAAATGACTACATGGCTTCCTCTACAGTTGTTCATTTATTAGGCCAGTAATACATTGAGCGATTTGGAGGGCTTCTTGTGATGGTCCAGCAATTTAACACCCCTCCCCCATCTGGTGGCCTTGAGGGGTACTTGTGTCCAGGACAATGCCTGCCATTCATATTCACCTCGAATATTCTTGACCATTTATAACAGAACTGGATTGTGCAGGTCAATAAGTAATGGCTGTGCATGTAAACTAGTCACGTTAACGTTCAAGCAGAACTTAAATCCCTGTATTCCACGTAGAAACGGGTAGGCAAATTACCTGCATGTGTGTTGACATTGAATGAATGACTTGGAATGTGTTGGTTCTGCTAACTAGTTATATTTTGCTAACTGCCTGCTAGGCTCGTCTGTTATTCCAAATACCAATATTTTCCCATACTTCAGAAAGAAGCTAGCTATGTTTAACTAGCTAGAAAATATTAACAAAATACATTTAAGTTAGCTAGCTTATTAGCATCTGATGCAACGTGAGACCTGGCCTGTTTCTAGCTGGTTAGAGAACTGTTTAGCTAAATTGGCATCGGCAAACCTTAGCTTCCAAAAGGAATCTAAAGAAATACATACTTGCTATATTTGATAGCTAGTTGTCAAGCATTGCAGAGAGGATATGAGTCTTAACTACCAGCGTAGTTAGCCAGTTAACCATAACTAGCTAACGTTAGTTATTAGCTAAACTGTGCTAGTTATCTCCATCTCCTCTCAAGCATAGCATGTAAGTCATAATATATAACACACGTGTCTGAAATACAAACAGCGTCTACAAGCTGACACTATAACAAGTATTTATTCCCTGTCTATAATAAGTATGGTTGGTAGCTATTTTAAATACTCACGTTGGGCTCTTTATTCGCCATGCTTGCAGTGCAGTCGATATCCAAGGTCGTCACAGACAACTTTACTCATTCGGGCGAAAGGCTTTCTGGGACTTGAAGTTCACAGCAGCTAAAATGATATAACTGACATGTGGTGGGCTAGGCTAGTCTGCCCACGGGTTTATTCAAGTGTTGAGTGGCTTAGTCAAAAATATGCATGAATGTTTAGTTCTAATTTGCATACAGGTGCCCCATACACTAGCCACGTTTGGGATCCTAGGAGAACAAATATCTTGCATGAACCTGTTGCAGTTAAACTTCATCAACTACAAAAAAAAAAAAAAAATGTAGTGAACATATTTTAATCCATAATTCGTGTAGTAATAAACACAGCCTATTTTACAAGATTAGTAACAGCTATAAAAAAAAAAAAAATCCAAACAATGCCAATATCAGCAACCACAACATCAACTGAAAGCAAACATCAAAAACACAAGGTGACAATGGAGCAGTGTACATCAGAGGGTGACATTTCTGGAATGACAAGGGAAAATAATGAATGTACAAATAAAATAATTTACATGGTTTCTTGCCATGAGCATCATCTTTGCCCATATATATATATATATATATTTACATACAAAAAGTCTTGTCTGCCAAGAAGCCAGTGTGATCTTGATGACTTGGTTGGATGCCAGTTTCTTCCTGTATTGTTCCCTTTAGTGCTGCCGTCAGAGAAACGCACTCCGTCGAACTCGGCTTCCAGTGACCATTGGATAATAACCATCAGTTGTGTATGCATGGTCCTGTTTTTCTTTCTTCCCCCCACCCTCACTTCAAGGATTAATAGAAGAAAGAAAAAAGTAAAGTAAAGTTGTTCATTCTTCTTCAGACGTAGAAAAGTCGTACTCGGGAGGTGCTGACGTGAAGATCGTCATCAAAGAACTTGGTCTCTATAACAACATTTCCACTGCAAGGGAGAGAAACAAAGAAACATGACAATTCAGCAAACACTAATCTCTAGCTGCAAAATATGAGACAAAGACGCCTCCATAACAGTGGACATTGCAGTTTACAGGAAGTTTGGTGTAGAATAGATAAAGTGTGAAGGAATATTTGGCTGTAGCCTCATTACTTATTCAAGATGCAGCCTAGTGAATGACAGTTCTGTATTACCTACAAACAATTGCACAACCCAAATGTAGGACAATGAACAAAAGACCCAACAACCCATGCAGATAAATGGAAAAGGCTGAAATAGTTTCTCAAAAATATATATGAACTCTTACGTTAAAACATTTGCAGGCATCATCTGCGACTCTGGAGCCGCCTCTATCAAAGACTGCCATGTGTTTGTGGAGTTGGGAATCACAAAGCCAAACTCAAAGAACCATTCTGCAGGTAGAGGAGAGAGCCATCCAAAATACATTCAATGAGTGTTTATTCACTATGCACAGATGTTGTATTCTTTAGTACATACAGGCAGAAAGGAAGAGGCGAAGCGAGAGGGATAACGGAGCCCAAAATCTGTCTTCTTCAGCAGGTGGGTGGCGTTTTAAAAATGTTTTTTTGCTCACCAAGCAGAGTTTTTGATTGGAGGTCAGTTAGTGTTGAATTTGGTTAACAAAAAATGTAATGGCTTTTTAAGTTTAACTTTTTAAATATAAGTTTCGTAATGATTAGGTTGTTACGAGTGTAGGACACATGAAATCCCGGCAACTTAAAAAAAAAACATTGGAGGTATGCATGGTTGACACTAGTTACCACAGCCACAAAGTCGTAAACCCTGCCTATTTCTAAGATGTGATTTTAAACCTAACATTACTCACACTGCTAACCTTATACCTTACAGTAATCTTAAATAATATTTCACGATATAGCCAATTTTGACTTTGTATCTGTGGTAACCGTTGTGCCTGTTGTTCACATGCGTATCTGCCCTCTCATTGGCTAGAATGGTCCAACCGGCTCTTGCCTCCTCCAGACTGCCTTCCATTTTTTAAGACATTTCTTTTACCTTGTTAGAGCGGCCACTACAGTATCATGTCAATAAAATGGCTAATCTGTGATATAGGTAACTGCCAAAATAAAGGAAAAACTTGAGTAAATGAGGCATACAAAGTATATTGAACAAAAATGTAAAACGCAACATGTAATTTGTTGTTCTCGTGTTTGAAGAGCTGAAATAAAAGATCCCAGAAATGTTCCATAAGCACAAAAAGCTTTACATCCTTGTTGCTGAGCATGTCTCCTTGGCAAGGATAATCCATGTCCCAAGTTGAGGGAGCGTGCAATTGTCATGCTGACTGCAGGAATGTCCAAAAGAGCTGTTAAATCAGAAAAATTAATGTTCATTTCTCTACCATAAGCCGCCTCCAACATCATTTTAGAGAATTTGGCAGTACGGCCAACCGGTCTGAACCGCAGGTGTAACCACGCCAGCCCAGGACCTCCACGGCTTCTTTACCTACGGGATTGTCTGGGGGTGGTGGGGATGCTGAGGAGCATTTCTGTCTGTAATGGGTGTGTGTGTCTCTGTCACCAGATCTCAAACCAATTAAACACTTATGGGAGATTCTAGAGCGGCGCCTGAGACAACGTTTTCCACCACCATCAACAAAACACCACATTTAATTTAATTTATAGTGGACGAATGGCGTTGTATCCCTCCAACAGAGATCCAGACACTTCTAGAATCTATGCCAAGGCGCATTTGAATATGTTCTGGCAGCTCGTGGTGGTCCCAACGCCCTATTAAGACACTATGTTGGTGTTTCCTTTATTTTGGCAGTTACCTGTATATAAAACGCTTATTGAAACAGATCAGAGAGACTAGTACCTTCTAAACACTGGCCTTTGAAGAAGACCTTCTGCTCAAGGCGGAACTTTTCCAGTTTTTCTGATGAAGAGAAATTTAGCTCTCTGGACACAGCTTTGCACTTGAGAATTTTCTTGGGGACTCGAGCTGCAAGGAAATAAAAAAAACGGACGGTCAAACTATCAATTAGGAGAGAAGAAATGCAGTCACAAACACAAACAACATCCTGGGGCCTCATTTACAAACTGCGCGTACATACAAAATATACCCCAAAATGTGCGTGTGCCAGTTCACGCGAAAGTTGTCATTTATTTAAAAAAAATGTACTTGATGTGAGAATGTGTTCACATCCCTGCCAACTTTAGACCATGCGTAAGCACATCTGCTTGTGATTGAAATATTGTATTGCAAGCTGGCAAGTAAGTCATTTGTGAAAATCGCAGATATGCATATTCATAAAAAAACTAAAAAAACAGTAAAAAATTAAAAAGAATGCAGCCATTTATCATTACTGAGAGGATCCATTTTTCTTTTAGAATATAAAATAATTTGAAATAGGAATCTTTTTCCTATATATATTATATAACCATTGCAGAATATATTAATGACCTTTTCTGGTCTTGATTGGGTTTATATTCCTGAAGGAGCCATACAACAAATTACCATGCGCATCTCTCATTTAATTGGACCTAGTAGCCTAGTAAATAGATAGGTTATATGTATTTCAAGTTTCGCAATATCATAGGTAGTGCGGTTTATAATACCGTTATATGGGTCGAATTTAACAGGTGAACCATTGATCTTTTACATTGATTTAGGCCTTAGTAAGCCACTGGAAGTAAGTTAATGGAATTCCATTTTAATTTGTAGCCTGCCTTAGACAATGTTTCACAATTCGCAGGCAGTTCATATTTAGGTTGGCGGGGGGAAATCAATGCAAAACATTGTTAAATTCAAATGTTCTGTAGACATGTCCACAACTATTTTTTATCTTTCAGAAACTGACAGTCCTTTTCCAGAAACAGCATAAATGACTGCAGAAGATTAAAACATGCTGCACACACAGTAAATAAACCGGTAGCTTTATGTAAAATATTTGACAGTTTGGGTAAACTTGGGCTACAGTGTTGCTGTGTGATAGGTGGTGACATCAATGCCCATTTAAGCTCATAGTCTATACCACGGTAGAACATATAAACCCAATAATATCTGGATGAACTAAATATTGAATATCTTTTGCATGCTGTGGCCTAATGCCAATAGTTCCAAATTATACCTCAAATAAAAAGGGTGATATTGTCACCACATGGAGAGCGTTTCAGGTGGAGCACTTTTTATTTTATTTAACTAGGCAAGCCAGTTAAGAACAAATACTTATTTTCAATGACGGCCTAGGAACAGTGGGTTTAACTGCCTTGTTCAGGGGCAGAATGACAGATTTTTACCTTGTCAGTTCGTGGGGTTCGATCTTGCAACCTTTCGGTTACTAGTCCAACGCTCTAACCACTGCCGCCCAATGCACGTTCACGCAGTTTTACGACAGGTTTGATTTATAACGAGAAACATGCTTATGTATGGCGCGCGCCAAGTTTATAAATCTCTCTATTTTTGTACATGCGAACTTTTCAGAAATGGCGAATTAAGAAATTATAGATTTATGAATTAGGCCCCTAATGTTTACCTAGAGCTAGGCTACTTTCTCACATAAAATATGTTCCCCTTTCCCCTTTCTATTGATTATAATATACACAATATTTAACATGGCACAACATGATATAACTATGTTTAGAGGTAAATTGCTAATTATCATTTTGGGTATTTTGACATTGGTTCAGGGGTTCAAGCTCTTAAGGAAAAACTGACTGTTGGGATGGTTAGAACCGAGTGGTCATCTTGGTAGTGGTTGGAATATTCGGCCTAAAAATCCAGGTTTCCTTCAGGAGGGAAGCAAGATGACAGTAAACCAGCCAGTACCTTCATGTTCGACCCCAGGAAGGGACAGATCCTCCGTTCCCTGCCACAGCACCTTCCCAGTCTCAGCATCACGCAAGTTCATCCAGTTTCTGGCAGAGGGAGTCGAGGAACACTACGGACACAGCCATGTACTTCCATCAGGCAACAGTAGCCTTGTCTAGGTTCTGGTCTGTACTGTTTGTGTCTGCAGCTCGTGGCAAAAATTTGAATTTTCCCTCAGAGCCAGGGATCAATTAAGTAACGCCAATATTCCTCAAGGTTGCAGGATAACAGGAAACCCATCAAGTTACGATAGTTTAGTGGAAGCCAACTGTCAGACAATTCAAAGAGTAGCCAAGCCCAATCAAAAGGAGGTAAATACACAACGATATACAACCTTTGATCTCTCGGAACCAACAGGTAATCCAGAAGTATGCAACAGATGTTCAACTCAGTCTCGGACAACAACAAAAAAGCTAACCAACGGACACAGGTTTTGTTGATAATTCAACTAGTGGGCACGAGTTAAAGCCAAAAAAGAAACTGTCTAGGTCTATTTTTATACTTCCGAAACTCTTAATTAAGACAGCTGACGTTTGTGGCTCTAGTTATTTACACCAGCTCTCACACAATGTTTTTTTATTGGAGTGGCCAATAAAGCTGCCCATGATTATGTAGCTACTACTAGCTAACGTCTTCTAATAGGTCAAGTGGTGCAAGCCGAGGCAAGTGTGTCACGTAACAGTTCTCCAGCTGGTGCTAACAGAACGAATAGTTTCTGACTCGGCTCTGGAAGCCGACCTGAAGATGTGGCTCGTGTGTCAACTAGAGGGTACTCCATGTCAGAAGCACCTGAACTCCTGTGTCAAGACCATCTGTGCCCCCCCCAACAGGGTGTCAGCACCAGCCTGCACAGCCCTCCTCAGGACACAATGCCATTCAGTTGACATGACTATTTCATGACTAAGTGCTTCAAACAGCAAAACGGAATTAAATCGGAGGAGCAAAGTGTCTGTCGATCCATTCCGCACACGGGATCAATTCTTTCAAACTAACAATAAGAGTTTAAATATAGAATGACCAAATTTCAAAACAGCAGGTAGGAAAATAACAGTTGATGTCAAGTGAAAACAGAAACATGGGGCAACCAACTCCAACGCTGAGCTGTCTTAGCTAGCTGCTGTGGAGCGAGGACTGTCTTAGCTAGCTGCTGTGGAGCGAGGACTGTCTTAGCTAGCTGCTGTGGAGCGAGGACTGTCTTAGCTAGCTGCTGTGGAGCGAGGACTGTCTTAGCTAGCTGCTGTGGAGCGAGGACTGTCTTAGCTAGCTGCTGTGGAGCGAGGACTGTCTTAGCTAGCTGCTGTGGAGCGAGGACTGTCTTAGCTAGCTGCTGTGGAGCGAGGACTGTCTTAGCTAGCTGCTGTGGAGCGAGGACTGTCTTAGCGAGATGAAACGTGTGGTGCTTTGAATCATTTAATCCTTTCAAAATCTGACAGCCTGCAGCCCAGCAACATTGGGTCAGCTCAGTCACCAGCTCAGTCACTAACCTCCCAGCAGCTTCCCACAACCTCCTAGACTGAAACTCAAGTCTACAGTGCGTGGCTCTGTCACCTCAATAGAAACTTCCTCAGAAAACACAGGCCTACTACCAAAAGGTTTTACTAGCCTCGCAAGCCACCCTGATCTTGCAAGCTTACATGAATGGTTTGCTGCGCAGCGGTAATCAGTCTGGTATACACGAGGCTACAGTTTTACCCCTTCATTCAAAAACTCTGTACATGACTGGGGATGCTTTGTGTGAAGCGGGTTTGTTAGGTAATATTTTGGCTGTGGACTTTGTGCTGTCTGTCTCCTACTTACTACATCATTTAAATTGATTTGAACAGTTGTCAGTCCTGCTGGACCATGACTGGGGGACGAAGCAATTTAGCAGCGTCGACCCATCTGACGTTTTATGAATGGATTACAGTACGATCTGTCCTGCTGCTTCAATGTGAATTATATATATATATATTTAGATAATAAAAAAAAAAATATGAATTATATTTAGATAATAAAAAAATAAAAAAAAATTATTTATATTATAAATATATATACATTATATTTGGATAATTTTAAAATATATATTTATAATATAAGCTCATTAACTGGCTGCAGAGAACAATTCAAGGAAAATGTTTCCAGTACATTCTAAGGTCAAAGCCTAGACAACACAAAGTTCTTCATAATAGGCCCGGATAAAGATGTCAAGCTCAACGCAGTTCTATTAGGCCCGGTGGGGAAACAGGTGACAGATGTCTCCAGGATCATACCTACTGAGATCCCTGGCGCTAAGCGGAGAATATCCGCAAGGGGGATAGACCCTTGTTCCCGAACACACTCAAACAGGCTTTTAATTAGCCCCTAGGGTCATGCTAGCCTCACTTAAGCCCCATCCATTTTTAAAGAGTAGCTTTAAAAATGGTCCATGTAGACTTTTTTCCCCCCTCTTCTACTCAATATCAAATATGTTCTGGGTAACAATTAAGTACCTTACTGTGATTGTTTTTCAATTAAAATGGTTAAAAAATTTTTTTTAAAGTCACTTCTTAGCAAAAAAAGCAATTTCTTAAAGAACAATTTTGCCAAGACTGTCCGGGAATAGCCTGAGTGAGAGGCATAATTGGAGGAGCCTAGTGTGAGGGATATGTAACCTGAAAACTAGCTATTAATGGAGGGCAAACTCTCTTTGTTATGGTCTATTAACCAAATGAATCCAAGGTCATACCGTCTATAATATTGTAACAAGCTCACATAGTTGCTGTCAAACTCTACACTAGTTGGATATTGATTTCCCACAGAGCAAACCATTTCTGTATTTACAGCATTCAGAAATGCATTTTTATCATTTTTTTTGTTTGTAGCTTTGGCAGACATTTTAGTTGTTGTTGAGATTTGTCAATAAAACTCATGAATGCAACTGTTTATGTCAAATTGTTTTGTGTTCTACTTGGAGCCGTGTTTGTCCTGAAAAGAACATGGTAAAACACTTCACTGTGAGACTAAATATAAAGGCTGGACATGCAGATTAGATGAAAAGACGATTGTCGCTGGCGTCTCGGGACTGATAGGGTTAACTTGTATCACCTGGCGATGTAGCCAAGTGGCATAAAGAACCCACCCATGCAAACAAGCTGACATTTTCCCTCTCCAAAACAGATCTTAGACTATCACTGAGTATTACTCCTCTCTCATAGTGGGAATATAAAACACAGGAAAATCACATTTGACTGCACATGCAATAAACACGAGACATAAAAGTCATGACGCATGGAATATGGCATAAACTGGCAAATGAAAGCATTGCAAATTAATACATTTCAAAAAAACATTTTTTTTGTAACAAACATCTTCAGAAATGCAATTGAGACCGTTTTACTTTTCTGAAGTCTTAAAGCTCAAATATCCTACCACTACTAGACCCACTCAAGACTTTCCCTGTGAGGTTAGCCAGTCATTGGTGTTCACACAGTTCTGTGAATCAGTTTGTTACAGGGACAGATTAAAATGCAAGTCAGGTCTACTCAGGGGAAGCCGAAGCTGGCTACAGTGCACACTGCATTCTCCTCCGAGGCCAGCCTTTGCCTTTCCTTAGGGACATAACAGAGGCATAACAGAGGCGATGTTGTACAAGCCAGGAAGCCCAATGCAGCAACAGCATCATACATAAATCAGTCATGTAGCCTGTAGATTTTTAGTCTGAGATGTACATTTGTCTAATTAACCAAACTGCAGAGAGGTTTTTCAATACAATGAACTACTGTAGGGCGGCTTAATAAAATACTGTGGTGTTCTATGGAAAAGCAGGATTCTCAGCACGACTTGGGTAATCGGCTATAGCCTAGGCCTAAGGCACACGGGTTACTGGGTTATTCATGGGTGCAAGGCAGTTCCCAGGAATCAAAGTATCAAATAATCTGATTACGCAGCACAAGGGATAAGCACACAAATCACACTTTCATAATTTCAGGTTATACCTACAGAATGTGAATATTATGCTAGACTTAGAAACTGTAATAACTGAAAGCAATTACGATATTCTCGTCGTCAAAGTCTGCAAAAACAAGCAAATTGGTGATGAAGCTGATTTGTAGCACATCTTGTGCCTTCTTTGAATTCTCCCTGCTGTGATACAACTTCTAGTGCTTTCTATAAATATCCTCATTGCATAAGACAATGACCTACAGGTCAAAAACCCGGTCATGCTGGGGAAGACTTCCTAACCTCCTTAACCCGATAGTCACCACACAGCACACACAGAAAACTCTGATCAGCACACATCAAATAAATACACCACTTCTAGATTCATTTGATGGAAAAACCTTGAGAAATCTGTGTGAATGTAGCCTGTTTCTTGATGCTGATGTAATCACGATTAATCTGATGAGTTTTTGGTTTTAGTTCAAAGATGGACAATTCCTCAGAGTACAGATTGATTGCTTGGTCTCAGAAGAATCCGCTGACACTTGAAACAGCTCGACTATCCTCTGTATCATTTTTATTTTTTTATTTAAAAAAACTAGGCAAGTCAGTTAAGAACAAATTCTTATTTACAATGACGGCCTAACCCAGACAACGCTAGACCAATTGTGCGCCACCTTATGGGACTCCCAATCAGAGCCTGGATTTCGAACCAGGGACTGTAGTGATGAGATGCAGTGCCTTAGACCGCTGCGCCACTCGCGATTCTCTCGCAATCCACAACAAAACAAAATGCAAAGGCTAACCTATTTTGCAAAGGTTGTAAAATCAGTTACACAATAGAGCCCCATAAAACCTAGCGGTCAAAAACGGAAATGGTTCCTACATTTATAAACCACCCATTTTAGAACCCTTTTAAACAAGGTCTGCGTTTCATGTAGGCTTTCCCTGGCATTACGTTTTGATGATCATGTAAATCGCTCTAGGACAAGCTTACTTTTATCAATATGGTCAGCTCCATTTACTTAGAAATTTGAAGAATGCTAATTACCATCAAAGTACACATCATATAAATTCCTGCAAGCCATCTCTAGCGGACACCTTTACTGTCAGCTAGCTAGCTACCTTGTAACAAAACAACATATTGGGATTTACTGATCTATATTTGATTTAAATAATATTTGTTGGCTTATTTATGCATTTGGTCTTGTACACAATACTGTCAGTCAGACATTTACATTATGCCATGAATACTAGGCTATACAGTGCCTTGCGAAAGTATTCGGCCCCCTTGAACTTTGCGACCTTTTGCCACATTCCAGGCTTCAAACATAAAGATATAAAACTGTATTTTTTTGTGAAGAATCAACAACAAGCGGGACACAATCATGAAGTGGAACGACATTTATTGGATATTTCAAACTTTTTTAACAAATCAAAAACTGAAAAATTGGGCGTGCAAAATTATTCAGCCCCTTCAGTTAATACTTTGTAGCGCCACCTTTTGCTGCGATTACAGCTGTAAGTCGCTTGGGGTATGTCTCTATCAGTTTTGCACATCGAGAGACTGACATTTTTTCCCATTCCTCCTTGCAAAACAGCTCGAGCTCAGTGAGGTTGGATGGAGAGCATTTGTGAACAGCAGTTTTCAGTTCTTTCCACAGATTCTCGATTGGATTCAGGTCTGGACTTTGACTTGGCCATTCTAACACCTGGATATGTTTATTTTTGAACCATTCCATTGTAGATTTTGCTTTATGTTTTGGATCATTGTCTTGTTGGAAGACAAATCTCCGTCCCAGTCTCAGGTCTTTTGCAGACTCCATCAGGTTTTCTTCCAGAATGGTCCTGTATTTGGCTCCATCCATTCAATTTTAACCATCTTCCCTGTCCCTGCTGAAGAAAAGCAGGCCCAAACCATTATGCTGCCACCACCATGTTTGACAGTGGGGATGGTGTGTTCAGGGTGATGAGCTGTGTTGCTTTTACGCCAAACATAACGTTTTGCATTGTTGCCAAAAAGTTCCATTTTGGTTTCATCTGACCAGAGCACCTTCTTCCACATGTTTGGTGTGTCTCCCAGGTTGCTTGTGGCAAACTTTAAATAACACTTTTTATGGATATCTTTAAGAAATGGCTTTCTTCTTGCCACTCTTCCATAAAGGCCAGATTTGTGCAATATACGACTGATTGTTGTCCTATGGACAGTCTCCCACCTCAGCTGTAGATCTCTGCAGTTCATCCAGAGTGATCATGGGCCTCTTGGCTGCATCTCTGATCAGTCTTCTCCTTGTATGAGCTGAAAGTTTAGAGGGACGGCCAGGTCTTGGTAGATTTGCAGTGGTCTGATACTCCTTCCATTTCAATATTATCGCTTGCACAGTGCTCCTTGGGATGTTTAAAGCTTGGGAAATCTTTTTGTATCCAAATCCGGCTTTACACTTCTTCACAACAGTATCTCGGACCTGCCTGGTGTGTTCCTTGTTCTTCATGATGCTCTCTGCGCTTTTGACGGACCTCTGAGACTATCACAGTGCAGGTGCATTTATACGGAGACTTGATTACACACAGGTGGATTGTATTTATCATCATTAGTCATTTAGGTCAACATTGGATCATTCAGAGATCCTCACTGAACTTCTGGAGAGAGTTTGCTGCACTGAAAGTAAAGGGGCTAAATAATTTTGCACGCCCAATTTTTCAGTTTTTGATTTGTTAAAAAAGTTTGAAATATCCAATAAATGTCGTTACACTTCATGATTGTGTCCCACTTTTTGTTGATTCTTCACAAAAAAATACAGTTTTATATCTTTATGTTTGAAGCCTGAAATGTGGCAAAAGGTCGCAAAGTTCAAGGGGGCCGAATACTTTCGCAAGGCACTGTATATATATATATATATATTTTTTTTTTTGCAAAGACGCTAGCTAGCTAACCTACCTAGGTGAAAATAGCAACATCCCCTTATTTTACCAGATCCTCTTCTCCTTTAGCTGGTGGTATACATTTAATCCCTTATCAGTTCTGCCAACTATATGAACGAGGTGATACCTATTTCAATTAAAATGGTGTCAGAATGCACCACTGTATTAAAGCGATTCAGAACTAAACTTGCCACATTTGGTTGCAGATTCAAAGCCAGACTAATTCATAGTAGAATTTAAACAGGTCATGAATGAATAAGCATATTTATTTGACAAGAACGCACCTAGTCACCCATCAATCAAGTCAAAACACCTTAACTCCAACAATTACATTGTTTTACAGAAATCTAAATAGTAAACAATGCATTCATAAAATAAACATCTGACTTGAAGTAAAGCTTAAACTATTTATTAGTCTGAGAGCGCACAGATTCTTCTGATTTTCCATGATAGGAATTAGACCAGCATAAATAAAGCAAAATGTTAAACGCCATATTGTGATTTTTGGTGGGTGAGTTACAAATGGAGAAATACCTGGATGTTGAAGGTAGGCTTAAAACACACTGAACAATTTCTTCTTTTTTTATTCTCAACATTTAGCAGATACTGTAAATTGCTTTGGATAAGAGTATGAGTGAATACATTTCCATTCTTTTTGCACTGGTCCCTTGTGGGAATAGAACCCACAACCTTGGCATTGCAAGCACCATGCTCTACCAACTGAGCCAAACAGGACTGCGTTGATCCCATGTTATATGAGCTGAAATAATAGACCCCCAAAAATGTTCCATATGCACAAAAAGCTTATTTCTCTCAAATTTTGTGCACAAATTGGTTTACATCCCTATTAGTGAGTGTTTCTCCTTTGCCAAGATAATCCATCCACCCGACAGGTGTGGCAAATCAAAAAGCTGATTAAAACAGCATGATCATTACACAGGTGTACTTTGTGCTGGGGACAATAACACAACGCCACAGATGTCTCAAGTTGAGGGAGCATGCAATTGGCATGTTGACTGCAGGCATGCCCAACAGAGCCAGATCATTTTATGTTAATTTCTCTCCCGTGAGTCGCCTCCAATGTATGGCGCTGTGTGGGTGAGCGGATTGCTGATGTCAACGTTGTGAACAGAGTGCCCCATGGTGCCAGTGGGGTTACAGTATGGGCAGGCATAAGAGACGGACAATGCACACAATTGCATTTCACAGATGGAAATTTGAATGCACAGAAATACTATGACGAGATCCTGAGGCCCAAGGTATCTGTGAACAACAGTTGCAAATCTGTATTTACAGTCACGTAAAATCCATAGAGTAGGGCCTAATTAAATTTATCTCCTCAAATGTTATTTAATTAGGCTAGTCAGTTACGAACAAATTCTTATTTATAACGACGGCCTACCAAAAGGCCTCCAGCGGGGACAAGGGCTGCAATTTATTTTATTTTATATATATAACACAAAGGCAAGAGAAACACCAAAGATACCTAAGACAACAACATGGCAGCAACACACAACACAGCATGGTAGCCCCCCCCCCCCAAAAAAAAGACAACATGGTAGCAACACATGAACTGTAACTCAGAAAATATTTGAAGTGATTGCATGTTGTGTTCATATTTTTGTTCAGTATAAAAATACTAGATAAACTCAGGCAGAATGAGAAATACTTAAGACAACAAAAAAATGAAGTCATGCCTAAATACAGCTTCTTCAGGAACTATTCATACCCTTTGACTTCTTCCACATGTTGTTACAAAGTGGGATTAAAATGGATGTCATTTTTTTTGGCAAAAATCTACAAAGTGTGGAAGAATAATTCAATGGAAAATAACACATTTTTGATTAGAGAAGTTCCCAAAGTTGACACAAATGATAAACTACTACACATACAGTGCATTCAGAAAGTATTCAGACTCCTTGCCTTGTTACGTTACAGCCTTGTTCTAAAATGTATTAAATATTTCGTCAGTCGTGGCCAAAAGTTGAGAATGACAAATATTAATTTTCATAAAGTCTGCTGTCTAAGTTTGTATGATGGTAATTTGCATATACTCCAGAATGTTATGAAGAGTGATCAGATGAATTGCAATTCTTCACTATGCAAATGAACTGAATCCCCCCCAAAAAAACAATTTCCACTGCATTTCAGCCCTGCCACAAAAGGACCAGCTTACATGTCAGTGATTCTCTCGTTAACACAGGTGTGATTGGTGACGAGGACAAGCCTGGAGATCACTCTGTCATGCTGATTGAGTTCGAATAACAGACTGGAAACTTCAAAAGGAGGGTGGTGCTTGGAATCATTGTTCTTCCTCTGTCAACCATGGTTACCTGCAAGGAAACATGTGCTGTCATCATTGCTTTGCACAAAAAGGGCTTTACAGGGAAGGATATTGCTGCCAGTAAGATTGCACCTAAATCAACCATTTATCAGATCATCAAGAACTTCAAAGAGAGCGGTTTAATTGTTGTGAAGAAGGCTTCAGGTCGCCCAAGAAAGTCCAGCATGCGCCAGGACCGTCTCCTAAAGTTGATTCAGCTGCGGGAATTGGCCTGGTGTCAAGAAGGGCAGCAAAGAAGCCACTTCTCCCCAGGAAAAACATCAAGGACAGACTGATATTCTGCAAAAGGTACAGGGATTGGTCTGCTGAGGAGTGGGGTGAAGTTGCTTCCTCTGATGAATCACTTTTCCGATTGTTTGGGGCATCCGGAAAAAAGCTTGTCCGGAGAAGACAAGGTGAGCGCTACCATCAGTCTTGTGTCATGCCAACAGTAAAGCATCCTGAGACCATTCATGTGTGGGGTTGCTTCTCAACCAAGGGAGTGGGCTCACTCACAATTTTGCCTAAGAACACAGCCATGAATAAAGAATGGTACCAACACATCCTCCGAGAGCAACTTCTCCCAACCATCCAGGAACAGTTTGGTGATGAACAGTGCCTTTTCCAGCATAATGGAGCACCTTGCCATAAGGCAAAAGTGATAACTAAGTGGCTCGGGGAACAAATCATCCATATTTTGGGTCCATGGCCAGGAAACTCCCCCGCCTTTAATCCAATTGAGAATTTGTAGGCAATCCTCAAGAGGCTGGTGGACAAACAAACACCCACAAATTCTGACAAACTCCAAGCATTGATTATGCAAGAATGGACTGCCATCAGTCAGGATGTGGCCCAGAAGTTAATTGACAGCATGCCAGGGTGGATTGCAGTGGTCTTGAAAAAAAGGGTCAACACTGCAAATATTGACTCTTTGCATCAACTTCATGTAATTGTCAATAAAAAGCTTTTGACACTTATGAAATGCTTGTAATTATACTTCAGTATTCCATCGTAACATCTGACAAAAATATCTAAAGATACTGAAGCAGCAAACTTTGTGGAAATTCATATTTGTGTCATTCCCAAAACTTTTGGCCACGACTGTACACACAATATCCCATAATGGACAAAACAATAACAGGTTTTTAGAAATGTTTGCAAATTTGCAAAGAAATACCTTATGTAAATAAGTATTCAGACCCTTTGCTATGAGACTCGACATTGAGCTCAGTTGCATCCTGTTTCCATTTATCATCCTTGAGATTTCTACAACTTGATTGGGGTTCACCTGTGGTAAATGAAATTGATTTTTACATGATTTGGAAAGGCACATACCTGTCTATATAAGGTCCCACAGTTGACAGTGCATATCAGAGCAAAAACCAAGCCATGAGGTCGAAGGAATTGTCTGTAGAGCTTGAGCAGAGACAGGATTGTGTCGGGGCACAGATATGGGGAAGGGTACCAAAACATTTCTGCAGCATTGAAGGTCCCCAAGAACATAGTGGCCTCAATCATTCTTAAATGGAAGAAGTTTGGAACCAACAAGACTCTTCCTAGAGCAATCGGGGGAGAATGGCCTGGGTCAGGGAGGTGACCAAGAAGTGACCATCGAGTTCATAACAACCCTAAGCACACAGCCAAGACAAAGATCCCGTGGAGATGGGAGAACCTTCCAGAAGGACAACCATTTCTGCAGCCCTCCACCAATCAGACCTTTATGGTAGTGGCCAGACGGAAGCCACTAAAATGAACACGACAGCCCGCTTGGAATTTGCCAAAAGACACCTAAAGGACTCAGAACATGAGAAACAAAATACTCTGGTCCGTTGAAACCAAGATTGAACTATTTGGCCTGAATGCAAAGCATGACATCTGGATGGAAACATGGCACCATCCCTACGGTGAAGCATGGTGGTGGCAGCTTCATTCTGTGTTGATGTTTTTCCAGCGACAGGGACATTAGTCAGGATCGGGGGAAAGATGAACGGAGCAAAGTACAGATATCCTTGATTAAAAACCTGCTCCAGAGGGCTCAGGACCTCAAACTGGGGTGAAGGTTCACCTTCCAACAGCATAACAACCCTAAGCACACAGCCAAGACAATGTAGGAGTGGCATTGGGCCATGTCTCGGAGCGTCCTCGAGTGGCCCAGCCAGAGCCCGGGCTTGAACCCGACCTAACCTCTCGAGAGACCTGAAAATAGCTGTGCAGCGACGCTCCCATACAACCTGACAGAGCTTAAGAGGATCTGCAGAGAGGAATGGGAGAAACTCCCCAAATACAGGTGGGCCAAGCTTGTAGCGTCATACCCAAGAAGACCCGAGAATGTAATTGCTGCCAAAGTTGCTTCAACAAAGTACTGAGTAAAAGTTTCTAAACCTATTTTTGCTTTGTCATTATGGAGTACTGTGTTGATGAGGGGGAAAACAACTAATACATTTTAGAATAAGGCTGTAACTTATCAAAATGTGGAAAAAGTATGTATGTATGAAAGACTGTACAATAGCCTACACATGGAGAGGAACCGAAAGGCACATGCCAGTACCAACCAATACTACTCATCCGACAGACAGGGCAGGTGTGGACCAGTGATGCCTTCTAGTTGCAACCGCTCCCTTGTTAGCATCAGTCAACAAGTTCAACTTGAGTGTGACATGTATTATATATACACACTGCTCAAAAAAATAAAAGGGAACACTTAAACAACATAATGTAACTCCAAGTCAATCACACTTCTGTGAAATCAAACTGTCCACTTGGGAAGCAACACTGATTGACAATACATTTCACATGCTGTTGTGCAAATGGAATAGACAACAGGTAGAAATTATAGGCAATTAGCAAGACACCCCCAATAAAGGAGTGGTTCTGCAGGTGGGGACCACAGACCACTTCTCAGTTCCTATGCTTCCTGGCTGATGTTTTGGTCACTTTTGAATGCTGGCGGTGCTTTCACTCTAGTGGTAGCATGAGATGGAGTCTACAACCCACACAAGTGGCTCAGGTAGTGCAGCTCATCCTGGATGGCACATCAATGCGAGCTGTGGCAAGAAGGTTTGCTGTGTCTGTCAGTGTAGTGTCCAGAGCATGGAGGCGCTACCAGGAGACAGGCCAGTACATCAGGAGACGTGGAGGAGGTCGTAGGAGGGCAACAACCCAGCAGCAGGACCACTAGGACAGCACTGCCAGAGCCATGCAAAATGACCTCCAGCAGGCCACAAATGTGCATGTGTCTGCTCAAACGGTCAGAAACAGATTCCATGAGGGTGGTATGAGGGCCCGACGTCCACAGGTGGGGGTTGTGCTTACAGCCCAACACAGTGCAGGACGTTTTTCATTTGCCAGAGAACACCAAGATTGGCAAATTCGCCACTGGCGCCCTGTGCTCTTCACAGATGAAAGCAGGTTCACACTGAGCACATGTGACAGGAGACGCCGTGGAGAACATTCTGCTGCCTGCAACATCCTCCAGCATGACCGATTTGGCGGTGGGTCAGTCATGGTGTGGGGTGGCATTTCTTTGGGGGACCGCACAGCCCTCCATGTGCTCGCCAGAGGTAGCCCGACTGCCATTAGGTACCGAGATGAGATCCTCAGACCCCCTGTGAGACCATATGCTGGTGCGATTGGCCCTGGGTTCCTCCTAATGCAAGACAATGCTAGACCTCATGTGGCTGGAGTGTGTCAACAGTTCCTGCAAGAGGAAGGCATTGATGCTATGGATTGGCCCGCCCGTTCCCCAGACCTGAATCAATTGAGCACATCTGGGACATCATGTCTCGCTCCATCCACCAACGCCACATTGCACCACAGACTGTCCAGGAGTTGGCGGATGCTTTAGTACAGGTCTGGGAGGAGATCCCTCAGGAGACCATCCGCCACCTCATCAGGAGCATGCCCAGGCATTGTAGGGAGGTCATACAGGCACGTGGAGGCCACACACACTACTGAGCCTCATTTTGACTTGTTTTAAGGACATTACATCAAAGTTGGATCAGCCTGTAGTGTGGTTTTCCACTTTAATTTTGAGTGTGACTCCAAATCCAGACCTCCATGGGTTGATACATTTTATTTCCATTGATAATTTGTGTGATTTTGTTGTCAGCACATTCAACTATGTAAAGAAAAAAGTATTTAATAAGAATATTTCATTCATTCAGATCTAGGATGTGTTATTTTAGTGTTCCCTTTATTTTTTTTGAGCAGTGTATCTATTTTTTTTGAGCAGTGTATCTAGCAATACCATCTAAATTAATTCCCCTCCTCACGAAAAATGTGTACCCATAGTTCAGAATAATTAGAGATCTGAATGGCAGGAGTATGTATAAGCTTTTGTTCCTGCCCAGCTCATATCGGAATACAAATCTTAGCTTACAACCGTGATTCATTATGTTGATTATTTAAGCCAGGTGTTAGAGCTGGGCTGGGACAAAACCCTTCATACACTCCAGCTCTTCAGGACTTCCTGCAACGACAAACAGACCAAAGCAAGAGAAAAGTGTTCCAGGTTGAAACAGCTTCCCTAGTTGAGAGGTGATGAGACTCTGGCACACCCATTGGTTCTGGAACAGAGAAAATGCAAATAAGGTCTGCAATTAGGCATCCATAACATGACATTTATTCTACCTCAAAAAGAAACGTGTGAACACCAATTACATTAAAACCCACCATAGCAGGTCTGACTAAATAAGGTTACATTACTTTGCCTACTAGTATAAATACAGGCAAATATATTGATAAAAGTCACCTTGTCCGGGGCCTCCTGAATGGCACAGCGGTCTAAGGCACTGCATCGCAGTGCTAAGGGTGTCACTACAGAGCCGGTTTCGATTCCGGTACTGTATCACAACCAGCCATGAGCGGGAGTCCCATAGGGTGGCGCACAATAGGCCGAGTGTTGTCCGTGTTAGGCCGGGGGGCTTTACTTGGCTTATCATGCTCTAGCGGCGGGCCAGGTGCCTGCAGGCTGACCTCGGTTGTCAGGTAAACAGCGTTTTGTCCGACACAATGGTGCGGCTGGCTTCCGGGTTAAGTAGGCTGGTGTTAAGAAGAGCGGTTTGGCGGGTCATGTTTCGGAGGACGCATGACTCGACCTTCGCCTCTTCCGATGAGACAAGATCGAAATCGTGGAGAAAAAAGGGGGCAAACAAAATACATTTTTAAAAAAGTGGGACCTTGTCCGAGAGAGATTTGCATGGTAATCAAAACATCACACCAGGGTAAGACTACACAAAACAGACCTTCATTTAAGTGTTTCTATAGTCCCCTACGGGGGAAAATTAACAGTGGAAAAACCATTGGAACCATTTCATTGTTTGACTGCTAGGTTTTATGGGTATTATGACCTCGACTGTGGTACTCTAGGAGGATGCAGCGGGCCATGGCTCCATGCAGTGCTTGGTAGCATGTTAACTCAGTCACCAGGCCTGTTAGGAGGACCATAAGGCAGTAAATCCCTGTCCTTGCAAATCAAGGATTTAAGAATGAGAAGCCTAGAAAATGAAGCCTATCTTGCCTTGAATGTCATGAATACGCAGTCTGCCACACGAGTCACGATCCCTTACCTATTCAACACTGAATAGGCCTACCCTCAGTGCTACCAAGTCATGTTTAATGTACAGGGAGTAATTAAAGAACGATGGATCTTCAGGCTTGAAGCCGATGGCAGTAGAGCAGGTGCGATTAATCTCGTCCACATTACCGTGCCTATTTTGGGACCGTTGGCTTGTGTTAGCCTATGTAAACCAGAATAAGGGCTTCTATCTGAGCTACAGTAGGGGAGATGCACTGAACATTACCCATGGAAGGTACATAGAAAGCTCCTCAAATGACCTCCTCCACTATCTTCAGGTCTCTACCACACACACACCATAACACATATGGATTCCTGAAGTAACCAAAAAATAAATTTAAAAGTGTTAAAACAATATATTTTGTGGTTTGGATTCTTCAAAGTTGCCACCCTCTTCCTTGATGACAGCTTTGCACACTCTTGGAATTCTCTCAACCAGCTTCACCTAGAATGCTTTTCCAACAGTCTTGAAGGTGTTCCCACATATGCTGAGCACTTGTTGGCTGCTTTTCCTTCACTCTGCGGTCCAACTCATTCCAAACCATCTCAATTGGGTTGAGGTTGGGTGATTGTGGAGGCCAGGACATCTGATGCAGCACTCCATCACTCTCCTTCTTGGTCAAATAGCCCTTACACAGCCTGGAGGTATGTTTTGGGTCATTGTCCTGTTGAAATACAAAAGGATAGTCCCACTAAGCCCAAACCAGATGGGATGGCGTATCGCTGCAGAATGCTGTGGTAGCCATGCTGGTTAAATGTGTCTTTCATTCTAAATACATCACTTAGTGTCAACAGCAAAGCACCCCTACACCACCACACCTCCTCCTCCATGCTTCACAGTGGGAACCACACATGCTGAGATTATCCGTTCACCTACTCTTCGTCTCACAAAGACACAGCAGTTGGAGCCAAAAATCGCAAATTTGGACTCATCAGAACAAACAGATTTCCACCGGTCTAATGTCTATTGCTCGTGTTTCTTGGCCCAAGCAAGACTCTTCTTATTGGTGTCCTTTAGTAGTGGTTTCTTTGCAGCAATTCAACCATGAAGGCCTGATTCACGCAGTCTCCTCTGAACAGTTGATGTTGAGATGTCTGTTACTTGAACTCTGTGAAGCATTTATTTGGACTGCAATTTCTGAGGCTGGTAACTAATGAACTCATCCTCTACAACAGAGGTCCGCTCCGGGAAAATGTCAAGAACTTTGAATGTTTCTTCATGGCAAACTGGCTCTCATGAGAACCGCCAGAGGAAAGGAAGACAGAGTTACCTCTACCGCAGAGGATACGTTCATTAGAGTTACCAGCCTTAAATTGCAGCCCAACTAAATGCTTCACAGAGTTCAAGTAACAGACATCAACTGTTCAGAGGTGACTACGTGAATCAGGCTTCATGGTCAAATTGCTGCAAAAAAAAAAGAAAAAAAAAAACTACTAAAGGCGCCAGGCTGTGTAAGGGCTGTTTGACTAAGAAGGAGAGTGATGGGAGTGCTAATGAGTGTGCAAAGCTGTCAAGGCAAAGGGTGGCTACTTTGAAGAATCTCAAATATATTTTGATTTGATTAAAACTTATTCAGTTACTACATGTTTCCATGTGTGTTATTTCATAGTTGATGTCTTCACTATTATTCTACAATGTAGAAAATAAAAATAAAGGAAAACCTTTGAATGAGTTGGTGTCCAAACTTTTGACTGGTACTGTATATATGAAAGGACAATGCCATCGATCACGTGACACCATTCACTCCCATGTGAAGACTCAATTAGGCTGATGTTGCAGGCTCAGTACTGCCCCCTTTGAGTAACTCAAGTTGAAGGCTGACCAGGTTAATGCAACCTGCCATTAGCGACTAAATTATCCTTCTAACTTTTTCTGTGTGAGATTTAAAAGTAAATTGGTTCAAGGACATACATCTAGTAGTGTATTAGAAAGCAATTATGATTGTCTTCTAAACTTTATTACATGAACACAGATTGTTTTCTTCTTCTCCATTCACTATAATGGTGGGGATCCTGCTTTCTGCTAATACACAATATTATGATAATCAATCATAGTGGAATTCCGATTCGAACTATAGCTGAAATCTTTGTGAAAACTCTTGTCACAAGCACAGTATTCAGCAGGAGCAGGCTGTTGTGGAGTGGGTTGAGTACTTCCAAGTTCCTTGTCGTCCACATCACTAAAGACTTAACACGGTCCAGACATACCCACGACGAGGGCACGGCAGCACCTCTTCTCCCTCAAGAGGCTGATAAGATTTGGCACGGGCCCTCTGGATCCTCAAAAGTTCTACAGCTGCACCATCGGGGGCATCTTGAATGGCAGCATCGCCGCTTGGTACGGCAAATGCACCACCCTTGACTGCAAAGCGCTACAGAGGGTGGTGCAGACAGCCCAGCACATCACTGGAGCCGAGTTCCCTGCCATCCAGTACCTCTATATTATGCGATGTCAGAGGAAGGCCTGAAAAATTGCCAAAGATTCCAGCCACCCAAGCCATAGACTGTTCACGCTGCTACCGCCAGGCAAAGAGTACTGGAACATCGGCTCTTGGACCAAAAGGCCCCGAGACACCGATAAGACTGCTAAATAGTGAATTAATGATACAAACTATCTGCACCAAAATCTATTTTGCACTGAGGCACACTCACTAAATTACACACTCAGTGTACAAAACACTGAGTGTACAAACCTAATATTGAGTTGACCACGTTGACTCCAATGCTTCCCCCAGTTGTATCAAGTTGTCTGGTTGTCCTTTGGGTGGTGGACCATTCTTGATACACATGGGAAACAGTGGAGCGTTTAAATAATACAATAAATAATGCCATTTAGAAGAAGACACGTTTGAAGAAAACCCAGCAGCGTTGCAGTTCTTGACACAAACCCGTGCACCTGGCACCTACTGCCGTACCATGCCCCATTCAAAGACACGTAAATATTTTGGTCTCGCTCATTCACCCTCTGAATGGCACATAAACACATCTCATGTCTCAAAAATCCTTCCTCCCCTTCATCTACACTGATGTGGATTTAACAAGAGTTCGGGAAAAACCGCACCAAACCAACCTGGTATGAAAGACCCCGAAAACTAGAAACTAATGTTGTAAGAAAGGATGCTTTTGCACAAGTAATAGGCAATGCATGACAATTGGCCAATACTGTTCTGTATGTTCGAACAGGTAACGCTACAGAGACTGAGCATCAGCAAACGACTCCAAGTTTAGTGCCAATCAGAACCAGTCAGCAAACTAGCGACGGCAACAATTCAGCTAACCTTAAATGCATGTCTAAATAGCATCTCATTGTCCAATGTAACTGCTCCTTATCAACTTATCCGAAGTAATTGGCTAAAGTTAACCACCACATCTATGAGTTGAGTATATAACTAGATAACATAGCGAGGCCTGTTACTGTTAGCTAACGTTAAGCTAACTCGACAGCAAACGAACGTTAGATTCAGAGCATATGGCCAAGAAAGACACTAGCAACACTAACGTTACCAACTAGTTAGTTAATAAACCATCAACAGACTGAAAATATTATCTAACTTCGCTAACGTTGCCTAAACTAGCCATCCACGAACTAGCTAACGACTTAACGGTAGCCAGCGTGGTACAACAAGGACAGGTAACGTAACTGGCTAACTGAAGACTGTAGCCAAATAGCTAGCTAAACAACCAAGCAAAACTCAATTAATTGAAAAGGATACAGCTTAAACCCCTTCAGAATCTCCTTGGCTCTGTCTTCGGCTGAAGACATTATGTCGGAGTCGGACATCTTCAATTTCGTGAGCGTAGAAAAAAAAAACTGCTAAAAAAAAACTCTAGGTTGCTTGTGATGTTACTGTACAGTTAGTTAGCTTTACCAAGCTAATGTAAATGCACCTGAAACTGGCATAAAGTCCAAGGACTCTATCACATTAACCTCTAACAGACCCAGAATTAATCTCACTGGGAACTGCTACAGTACTGATCCCTTAATCAACCTACCCTAAATATATTTTTGGTCGGAGATTGACAGCTAATTCGTCCGAACACCTTGCGCTGTAGCAAAGCAACACACAAAACAACAAATGAAACCGGGCGTCTAGGGAGGGATCAGGCTGGGGGAGACGCGTCACCAGGGGCAACGCCAAAAGGCGGAGGCAACGCCCCATTTCCGCCCCCTTTTTTTCTTGCACGAGTGCCACAGGCAGAATCTATACAAGATAAATCATACAGAGATATTTGAGGAGTACCGCTCAATTTGCAGACACAAAAGCTATGAATCGAGTGTAGGGGCTGTTGCACCTGTGCTTTAAATCAAATTGTCTAGATAGAACCATGAACAAATAGTATGATTACACAATCCTGAGTGTCCTTTTTTTAATCTGATAATTGTATTCTTAATATAAACCAATCAGGTTTTAGGCCTGGGCATAATACTATCACAGCAACCACGCTAGTTGTTAATGATCTTGTCAATGCCTTGGATGCTAAAAAGAGCTGTGCTGCCTTGTTCATTGACCTGTCAAAGGCGTTCAACACTGTTGATCATTTTGTTTTGCTGAAGAAATTATCAAGAGTAGGCCTGGGACATACAGCCTGTTAATTGTTTCAGAATTATCTTAGCGACAGAACTCAGGCCATCTGATAGATAGGGTTAAATCTGAATTTCTTGAGATTCAAAAAGGTGTTCCTCAGGGTTTGATGCTGGGTTCATTATTGTTCACTTTGTATATTAATGACATAGGAAACACTGTTGATACTTGTACTACTCATCTCTATGCAGATGACACCGTTTTGTATTCCTGTGCCACCTCAGTGCAGCAGGCCATTCGTGAACTTCAGCATGACTTTGATCCAATAAATAAAACAGAATTCACCTTTCTTCTTACAGACAGAGAGGTTCATCCCACATGTTTGTACAGACTACAATGATGAGTCCTAAAATTGTCCCCTGTGATAAAACATATTGCTGAATGGTAGACTGCAGCCAAGATTTTTTATTTTTTTTATATATCAAAATAAATCATGCCTTAGTATTAAAAATAAGAGAAAGATTGTTCAAACAACGCCTCTCCCTGTATTGGATGTTGGTGATATTGTTTACATGCACGCGGCACAACCTCTGTTTTAAAACCCCTGGCTGCAGTCTACCATTCAGCATTAGGTTTTATCACAGGGGACAATTTTAGGACTCATCCTTGTAGTCTGTATAAACATGTGGGATGGACCTCTCTGTCTGTAAGAAGAAATGACCAATATGTGGTGCTCTTTGTTTCTGCATTTTCTCTTTTATTTATTTACAAAGCAATCTGACAGAAACTCCCTCTATATGTAACATCATTAATAAAGTTAAGAATCATAAGTTATCAAACCCGTTCACAGGAGTGGATAACACTAGAGAGCCCTCCAGTCTCCACAGATTTGGGAAAATCTGCATTTTGTTTTTATGCTACAAATATGTGGAACAATCTGCAGAGTTCACTGCAGTTAGATGTGCTGGTGCCACTGAGGCAGTTATAATTATTGATTGAGGACCTCTATGTGTTGAATGTGATTGCTTTTCTTAAATGTTAAATGTTATACATTTGAATCTCAAAGTGACCCCCTGTTTAAATAAAATAAAGAAAGAAATAAAGATAAATGGATGTTTGTAGAGATGAGAATGTCTAGCAATTTAAAATGGATAGAGGGATGATCTTATACAGTTGGCCTAAATCATCACTCAAGGGCACTCACACAGGCCTGCATGTCTGCAAACAGTGAACAACTGTAATTGCC
Organism: Oncorhynchus mykiss; assembly: GCF_057628025.1. Classification (NCBI taxonomy): domain Eukaryota; kingdom Metazoa; phylum Chordata; class Actinopteri; order Salmoniformes; family Salmonidae; genus Oncorhynchus; species Oncorhynchus mykiss. Next base: position 89,410,037 of record NC_143026.1, on the reverse strand, counting down.
CAGATTTCCTGCAGTCTCTCTGATCACCTCTGGACTAGTATGATATATTATACAGCTGCTTCACACTGTCTATGAAAATATTAGCGTAGTGTAATTCCATCTAATTAGATGGTGCCAATCTTTCCCATTGATTAGGGATTGAGGCCCTTTATCCTAATATACACATGACAGGCTTACTACATGGTGACCCAACATGGTATGGAGAATATGGACACGAGTCAACTTAAGACCACTTACAGTACTCTGTATACATTGTAAAACATCTGACTAACCTTTTGGGGTAAACTATCTCTTTAAGGATATATGCAGCAACCTGTCAGTCATCACAGTGCTGAATATTGGCTTGTTAGCAAGGTGCAATTGCCAACACAATCAAAGGTGACTACAACAGACAAAGGGACTGAGAATAGCTAATGAACTCCATCTTCAAGAGAATGACCTTTGACTTCTGCCATACAGGTAGTCAGTAAAATGTCCTTCAGTATTCACATAAGTCTCTCAGTGTGCTCCAGCTGAACTCCTCATCAGCTAATTAATGAATGTCATTTATCCTCAGAGAGGACAATTGTAGGCTTGCCAACAGCCACATACATAGATATACAGCACATTACAGAGACTCACCGGTACACAGAACATAGAAAGGAACCAGGAAGAACACCGGTAAGAATGCTGTAATGGGACAACACCAGCTTGCGAGGCCACAGATGGCCATCTAGTGATTACAGAATGGACTCACACCTTCTGATGAGCATCAGATTAAAAGAGGGGAAAGGTCCTATTGAAACATTTTTTTGTGTACTCTGTCAAACATTCTTTCAATAAAACCGAATTTAATGCAGCACAGACAATGATACAGATTATTTTAAATAAAAATAAGCCTGTTAGTGGGACTGTCTGTGACTGTTTACCTCATAAGAAAGATATTTGGTTCTAATGTACTGTCTATGAGATGTTAATATTGTATTTCAGTAAAAATGTGTACATTTTCTTGTTTACTTAATGCTGGTGTGTCATTATACTGCGTTAACCGGCAAGTGATACTGTGACGTCAAGATTCTTACAGTACCCAAAAGCTATAGAAAGGGGGAGCCGTCCACCATAAACAAAACACATACAGTACTCCTGGGAATTAATGAATAACTAGGCCACCTCAGATATCCAAAGAACTAGGCAACCACTGAGAACAAAAAGAGAATAAATAAAGAGAGTAAAAAAGAGAAATGTAGCTCATGTCATACATTTGGCAAAGCATGTCAAATCAAATCAAATTTTATGTCACATGCACCGAATACAACAGTGAAATGCTTACTTACAAGCCCTTAACCAACAATGCAGTTAATACAAATACGTAAATAAGATATAAAAGTAACAAATAATTAAAGAACAGCAGTAAAATAACAATAGTGAGGCTATATACAGTGGGCACCAGTACAGAGTCAATGTGCAGGGGCACCGGTTAGTCGAGGTAATTGAAACTAGACTTGGCACTCCGGTAATGCTTGCCGTGCGAGAGCAGAGAGAACAGTCTATGACTGGGGTGGCTGGAGTATTTTTAGGGTCTTCCTCTGACACCGCCTGGTACAGAGGTGCTGGATGGAGGGAAACTTGGCCCCAGTGATGTACTGGGCCGTACGCACTACCCTCTGTAGTGCCTTGCACGGTTGGAGGCCATGCAGTTGCCATACCATACAGTGATGCAACCAGTCAGTCAGGATGCTCTCGATGGTGCAGCTGTAGAACCTTTTTGAGGATCTGAGGACCCATGCCAAATCTTTTCAGTACCCTGAGGGGGAATAGGTTTTGTCGTACCCGCTTCACGACTGTCTTGGTGTGCTTGGACCGTGTTAGTTTGTTGGTGATGTGGACACCAAGGAACTTGAACTCTCAACCTGCTCCTTTACAGCCTCGTCGATGAGAATGGGGGCGTGCTCGATCCTCCTTTTCCTGTACTCCACAATCATCTCCTTTGTCTTGATCACGTTGAGGGAGATGTTGTTGTCCTGGCAGCACACGGCCACTAGATAAGGAGCTACACTGAGTGTACAAAACATTAGGAACGCCTTCATAATATTGAGTTCCACCCACTTTGGCCTTCAGAACAGCCTTAATTCATCAGGTCATGGACTCTACAAGGTGTCAAAAGCATTCCACAGGGATGCTGGTCCATGTTGACTCAAATGATTCCCACAGTTATGTCCAGGTGGCTGGATCATTCTTGATACACACAGGAAACTGTTGAGCATGAAAAAAACGCAGCAGTGCTGCAGTTTTGGACACAATGAAAGCCGGTGCGCCTGGCACCTACTGCCTATACCCCGTTCAATGGCACTTCAATGTTTTGTCTTTCTTGCCCCATTCACCCTCTGAATGGCACACATACACAGTCCATGTCTCAATCGTCTCAAGTCTCAAGGCATAAAAATCCATCTTTAACCTGGCTCCTCACCTTTCATCTACACTGATTGAAGTGGATTTAACAGGTGACATCAATAAGGGATCATAGCTTTCACCTGGATTCACTTGGTCAGTCTATGTCATGAAAAAGAATAGGTGTTCCTAATGTTTTGTACACTCAGTGTACAATCCCAGTCCCTATGTGTAGCCTCTGGACCACATATACAGTACATCCCATAGGATCTCACTGTCGTTGCCTGCACTGCAGTTGATGAAAGGCAATTCATGCAATACGAATTGGTTCAAAAGGGTAGTGAAATGGCTGATCAAAGCAGCTATACTGACTTGCCTCATCTTGTATGTAAGTATACGGGTTGCAATTACAATACTATTATTTCGATTTGGGATGGATAGGCCTACAGTAAAAGTCAAACGTTTGGACACACCTACTCATTCACGGGTTTTTCATTATTTGTACTATTTTCTACATTGTAGAATAATGGTGAAGATATCAAAACAATGAAATAACACATATGGAATCATGTAGTAACCAGAAAAGTGTTAAACAAATCAAAATATATTTTATATTTTTGATTCTTCAAAGTAGCCACCCTTTGCCTTGATGACAGCTTTGCACACTCTTGGAATTATCTCAACCAGCTTCACCTAGAATGCTTTTTGAACAGTCTTGAAGGAGTTCCCACATATGCTGAGCACTTGTTGGCTGCTTTTCCTTCACTCTGCGGTCCAACTCATCCCAAACAATCTCAATTGGGTTGAGGTCGGGTGATTGAAAAGGCCAGGTCATCTGATGCAGCACTCCATCACTCTCCTTCTTGGTCAAATAGCTCTTACACAGCCTAGAGGTGTGTTGGGTCATTGTCCTGTTGAAAAACAAATAATAGTCCCTCAAACCAGAAGGGATGGCATATCGCTGCAGAATTCTGTGGTAGCCATGCTGGTTAAGTGTGCCTTGAATTCTAAATACATTACAGACAGTGTCACCAGCAAAGCACCCCCACACCATCACACCTCCTCCTCCTCCATGCTTCACGGTGGGAACCACACATGCAAAGATAATCTGTTCACCTACTTTGCGTCTCACAAAGACACAGCAGTTGGAACCAAAAATCTTATATTTGGACTCATCAGACCAAAGCACAGACTTCCACCAGTCTAATGTCCATTGCTCGTCTTTCTTGGCCCAAGCAATTATCTTCTTCTTATTGGTGTCCTTTAGTTGTGGTTTCTTTGCAGCAATTCAACAATGAAGGCTTGATTCACACAGTCTCCTCTGAACAGTTGATGCTGAGATGTCGCTGTTACTTGAACTTTTAGGCATTTATTTGGGCTGCAATTTCTAAGGCTGGTAACTCTAATGAATATCCTCTGCAGCAGAGGTAACTCTGGGTCTTCCTTTCCTGTGGCGGTCCTCATGAGAGCCAGTTTCATCATAGCGCTTGATTGTTTTTGCGACTGCACTTGAAGAAACTTTCAAAGTTCTTGACATTTTCCAGATTGACTGACCTTTATGTCTTAAATGAATGATGGACTGTCATTTCTCTTGGCTTATTTGAGCTGTTCTTGCCATAATATGGACTTGGTCTTTTACCAAATAGGGCTATCTTCTGAATACAACCCCTACCTTGTCACAAAACAACTGATTGCTTCAAACACATTAAGAAGGAAAGAAATTCCACAAATGAACTTTTAACAAGGCACACCTGTTAATTGAAATGCATTCCAGGTGACTATCTCATGAAGCTGGTTGAGAGAATGCCAAGAGTGTGCAAAGCTGTCATCAAGGCAAAGGGTGGCTACTTGGAAGAATCTTAAATCTAAAATATATTTTGATTTGTTTAACACTTTTTTGGTTACTACATGATTCCATATGTGTTATTCCCTCGTTTTGATGTCTTCACTATTATTCTATAATGTAGAAAATGGTAAAAAATAAAGAGAAACCCTTGAATGAGAAGGTGTGTCTAAACTTTTGACTGGTACTTTACCAGTGCAAAGTTTGCACATGTTATTTTCTGGTGGAAATAAACATCGACCAAACCCCAAACCTTTTATAGAAGTCAAGTTTATATATAATGATTAATTTATATTTTTTTATTTTTATTTATACTTATCTTGAAGGGGGGAAAGTTCTGAAAAAGCCTGGGCAAAGTAATTGAATTTGGTCTATTGGTTGTTACATGGTAATTAAATGCTAAGATCAAATGCTAATACCTGTAAAAAATGTATGAGAAAATGCACAGAACCAGTGTTTTCAGAATTCAATCAACCAATGGACTTTTTCTCTCAAGTATAACACACTGGGTAGTCGGCTAGTCTACAAATCACACCTACTTCCAGACAGCGTAGGGTTGGGCAGTCAACCAAGGTCCTTGGAAAGCACAACAAAGCACTTGTTCACAGACACAGAACCGTCTCTGCGCGTGGGACGGGACGAAAGAGGGAGCCACCACAACTAAAGCAGGTCACTAATAAACAGGTTCATTTCGTTGCTGAGTTTATTTCAACCTCTCTGGTCTACATCTTGGCGGATACAAAGTAAACTCGCAAAACGACGGCGTTTTCGGTACTGCGTTAAGCGCCAACAACCGTCAGTTTTTTTATTTTACTTTCAGGTAAGTGAAATGGGCGTTAAATCGAATTTAAACCGTTAGAAAGCGAAATAATAAGCTATTTAAATGGGTAGGCTTCATTTTAATATTTAGTTTGAGGACTTTTCCCACGCACTCTACGGCGGTTCAAAAAAGTCAACAGTCTACAAGACATGTTGCTCGATTGGCTACATATTGAAACCATGTCTTCTAGTCTAAGGTTTCCCAAACTGGGTCCTGGGGCCCCCACGTTTTGGTTTTTGCCCTAGCACTGCTACACAGCTGATTAAAATAATCAAAGCTTGATGATGAGTTATTGGTTATTTGAATCAGTTGTGTAGTGCTATAGCAAAAAAACCTAAAGGTACACCTGGCGGGTGCAGGACCTAGTTTAGAGTATACTGTAAGTGGGGATAGGCCTCAAACTAAATTTTAAAATAACGTCGACCAATTTAAATAGGTTATTATTTCGTTTGTAAATGTTTTAGGTTACGTTTTGAGTATTTTATAATTAATATTAGTTGCTCTAAACTCCAGGTGTTCTTTTGGTCTATATATTGTCAAGTGTTCCCGTTCTCTCACACAAGCTCGCAATTGTGCCTGCTCTGAGAGACGTGAAGTGCGCTCACGGGGCTTGAGGGGGGCTCTCACAGGTGTGGCCTGTGGGGCTTTCCGTTTGCATTGTTAGTAGCTTTTCTCTGTTATTTATGTTATTTCTAATTTTACATCCTGTATTAGGAAAATATGCCTAGTGGTTGACCTGGTCGACTCTTCAGTAAACCTGATCTTACTGCGTACATAAAATCAGATAGCCTTTAATGGGAACATCTCAGGCTAAAAAGTTCAAATACATTTGCACGATGCCCATTTGTGTTCTCTAAGGGAGAAACATTCAGTTATTTTTGCTCTAGTCTGTCTAGCCCTGTATTGGGAGATTGTGAGACATTATTTGTTCATTATTTTCTTGTACTCCTTTATTCTTCATTTTGATTTATTAGAGTGCTCCTCTCTATAGAGTGTTTTTAATAGCCATGTAACTAGAGTCGTCTACTACTAGCTGTGCCCCAGCCTTAGCCTACATTAGGCATGGGGGATAATAGTTTTTGACAGATGTGAGGCATGTGATTCAGGGTTAGAATTCTGTTATCAACAAGAGATGATTGAGTGTGTGGCTGTCTGTACTGGATGACAGCAGCTCAGTGAGTAGTGAGTGGGTGGCTGACCTTTGACTCCAGCTTAACAGCCTCTATCACTCTGTTGTCTGTTTCATAGAGGCAACATTTACATGGAGCTCTGAATTGTAGGCTGCTGTTAAACTGTATTGTATTATTGTATTTTATTTATTTGATGATTTAAAAAACACACTACAATCACATGTGGATACAACCAGGGATGGAAAGTAAGCAGTATATATACACTGTATAGCCTCAAAACATGGTTAAAACTATAATGTTGATGTCATGGATGGTCAGTCCTTCCATCCATAGCTCTGTCCATGAATTTGAGAGTGGTGACATCTCTCCAGGCCCATTCCTCAAGCTTTAAAAAAATCTAAACAGAGTAGGGGTGGCCGCTTTGTTATTGTTTCAGTTAAGGACTTTAGCTTTAAAGCATTTAGCCCATTAACCATTTCTTAAGGTTTGCCTTAAGATTCCCTAACAAAATGTCCAGTCGGAGGTGTTTCCTTTGGTGAGGCAGTATCATCACCACGTACATGTAGAGCAGAGTCCTGGAAAGGTGTAATGGACACCGGTGTCTAGACTTTACACACTGCAGAGGGAGTTATTTCCAATATGCTGTGATGATGGAAGCTACTAGGCAGGCTATTGATAAACAGAGGTGCAACCCCCTTCAGAAGACACCTGATCCTCCTGCCCAAATGTACCCCTCCCTCTCTCCCACAGTATCCACACAGGAGAGCTCTTGTTGGATCCTTTTTTTTTTTTTTTTTTTTTACCGTGGCCAATTTTTTTTCTCCCCTAAATACCATGGCAACCACATTTCCCACACCTAGCAGTCTTGACTTTTCCCTTCACCCTCCAAAAACAAAGACAAGAAGTTTGGGAGCGAGGAGGGGTAAGAGGGGGAGAGGGAAGACGGAATGAAAGATATGGAGTGGGGGGAGGTTGTCGGAGGAAGGGGGAGAGGATGAGGGGAAGGTGTATGAGAAGGAGGCTCTCAGTCAGGAGAGACCCCTACTGAACTGAGTCATAAAGAGAGAGAAGTAATGGCTGTACTGGGTTGAGCCCGGCCTGTCTGTTTTGTTTGTCCTCCATGATGTAAAGCTTTGGGCCATTCACAGTGTGTCTGTGACTGTAAGGAAACAGTGAGTTCTTCACCCCCTTTCAGGCAAGAAGACAGACAGGCAGACAAGCAGGAAGACAGGCAGACAGGCAGGCAGACAGACAGGCAGGAAAACAGGCAGACAGGCAGACAGACAAGCAGGAAGACAGGCAGGCAGACAGACAGGCAGGAAAACAGGCAGGCAGTCAGGCAGGCAGACAGACAGGCAGGAAAACAGGCAGGCAGTCAGGCAGGCAGGCAGACAGACAGGCAGGCAGACAGACAAGCAGGAAAACAGGCAGGCAGGCAGGAAGATAGGCAGGCAGACAGACAGGAAGACAGACAGGCAGACAAGCAGGAAGACAGGCAGGCAGACAGACAGGAAGACAGACAGGTTGGCAGGCAGGCAGGAAGACAGCCAGGGAGGAAGACAGGCAGGCAGGAAGACAGGCAGGCAGAAAGACAGGCAGGAAGTCTAAATGTCTTGTACTACTGTTATCTAATGAATTTAGCCACACACTGTTCTTGCCCTGTGCTACAATGTGTCATGATAAATAGATGGAACAATGCAGTATTTTGATGTCAAAGACTGACATGGCCTCCTCAGCATCAGCACTAAAATAAATACTTCTCATCTGCACTTCACAAATGTAAAAATCTTTAAATATTGTTTCTTCTTTAATTAAATCAGCTTGTTGTGAATGCCAAACTTTTGCCTGTTGACTTTTATAAAATAATGGCCATTGTTAAGTCTGTTTATACTGTGTGCTAGCAGTTACGTGTGGCCTAAATTCAAAACAAAACCACATTTGGCCGAGGATGGGATATGAAGTGTTCAAAGGCAGCAGAACAATTTGAGGGATTGAAGGAGACTCCCACTGCCCACGGGGCCCGGGTGAAAAGCAGCATTGTGCTGGGTTGGGCTGCTGTCTGATCTCTGGTTCCTGGTACCAACATCTCCATGCTGGTTCTGACTTTGTTGGTTCATAGAACTGAAAGCTAAGGTCATCTGTAAAGTGTCTATGTTGTAAATGATAGCCTGATGCACCCCCTCTAAATAAATGATGGCCTGATGCACCCCCTCTAAATAAATGATGGCCTGATGCACCCCCTCTAAATAAATGATGGCCTGGTGCACCCCCTCTAAATAAATGATGGCCTTGTGCACCCCTTCTAAATAAATGATGGCCTGATGCACCCCCTCTAAATAAATGATGGCCTGATGCAACCCCTCTAAATAAATGATGGCCTGATGCACCCCCTCTAAATAAATGATGGCCTGATGCACCCCCTCTAAATAAATGATGGCCTGGTGCACCCCCTCTAAATAAATGATGGCCTGATGCACCCCCTCTAAATAAATGATGGCCTGATGCACCCCCTTCTAAATAAATGATGGCCTGATGCACCCCCTCTAAATAAATGATGGCCTTGTGCACCCCTTCTAAATAAATGATGGCCTGATGCACCCCCTTTAAATAAATGATGGCCTGGTGTACCCCCTCTAAATAAACGATGGCCTGATGCACCCCCTCTAAATAAATGATGGCCTGATGCACCCCTTCTAAATAAATGATGGCCTGATGCACCCCCTCTAAATAAATGATGGCCTTGTGCACCCCTTCTAAATAAATGATGGCCTGGTGCACCCCTTCTAAATAAATGATGGCCTGGTGCACCCCTTCTAAATAAATGATGGCCTGGTGCACCCCTTCTAAATAAATGATGGCCTGATGCACCCCTTCTAAATAAATGATGGCCTGGTGCACCCCTTCTAAATAAATGATGGCCTGGTGCACCCCTTCTAAATAAATGATGGCCTGATGCACCCCTTCTAAATAAATGATGGCCTGGTGCACCCCTTCTAAATAAATGATGGCCTGGTGCACCCCTTCTAAATAAATGATGGCCTGATGCACCCCTTCTAAATAAATGATGGCCTGATGCACCCCCTTCTAAATAAATGATGGCCTGATGCACCCCTTCTAAATAAATGATGGCCTGATGCACCCCCTTCTAAATAAATGATGGCCTGATGCACCACTTCTAAATAAATGATGGCCTGGTGCACCCCTTCTAAATAAATGATGGCCTGGTGCACCCCTTCTAAATAAATGATGGCCTGATGCACCCCTTCTAAATAAATGATGGCCTGGTGCACCCCTTCTAAATAAATGATGGCCTGGTGTACCCCCTCTAAATAAATGATGGCCTGGTGCACCCCTTCTAAATAAATGATGGCCTGGTGTACCCCCTCTAAATAAATGATGGCCTGGTGTACCCCCTCTAAATAAATGATGGCCTGGTGCACCCCTTCTAAATAAATGATGGCCTGGTGCACCCCCTCTAAATAACTTAACATTAGTAGTATTCATAAAGGAGAACAGACATTGGACTGCTGTCTGTAAATGTACAATCAATCATCAAACACATCTGTTTAATAAGGCATACATGTTGGGACCAGTCAAGTAAATAATGTTTATGAGGAATATAATAGCAATGCACAAACATATGTATATAGTTATATTACTGTAAAGCTTGCCAAGTGTATTCATGTAGATTCATTCTATTCGTGTAAATCTTGAGATGAGCAAAGGTCAAGTGTAATCCTGCACATTGCCACACCTCATCAAAGCTATGTCTCAGTGCTGTTGTGCTTAGTGTCCACTAGCATCTATTTTGTCTCTGTAGGTCCCTGCCATCTTTGAGAGATGTTTGAGAAGCAGCGTTACGACAGCCCTCCCGTCTACAGTCCTCCATACAGCCCGGAATCCAATGGCTACGGCCCCCCACAAAGCTACCACCCGCCCAGGAGTGAGTTTGACCCATACCCACCCCCACCGGGCTCCTACTACATGGAAGAGAAGCCCCAACACTTCTACAAGTGGATCTCTCCTCCTGGCATCGTCAAGGCCATGTTTGGCACAATCATAGTGCTCTGTGTGGGGATCTTTGCCTGTGTGGCCTCCACCCTTGTCTGGGACATGCAGTACGGGATGGGGGGGATGGGCTCCTACGGCGGAGGGATGGGCTACGGTGGCGGTTATGGGGGAATGGGAGGCGGCTATGGCTCCAGCTACGGCTCTGGCTATGGAGGAGGCTATGGAGGAGGCTATGGTAACTATGGTAGCTCCTACCCGACACCTTACTCGGCCAAAACAACCATGATAGCTATGGCGGCCATCAACTTCTTTGTGGCGCTGGGATTCTTCGTGGCCAGTTTCTCTAAATCGACCACGTTCAGGAGCAGGAAGTTCTTCCTGGTGGTTCTGGTGGTCAGTGTCATCATGGCTGTCATCCAGGGTATCATCACCATTGTGTACGTCGTAGGGGTGAACCCTATGGCACAGAGCTCTCAGAACATGATGTACAACCCTATGCTGATGATGTGCCAGAACCTGTACGGAAGCAGCTATTCTAATATGGGTGGAGTGGGGGGTTTCGGCATGTATAACCAGTACCTCTATCACTACTGCTACGTGGACCCACAAGAGGTAGAGCAACAGTTATATTACCTGTGTAATGTATCATTTAATTGTGGTGTTGCTGGTGCTCTGAAGATGTAGAATTGGTCTATGATTACAGGCGGTTCCTTAACCCCTTTATTGAACCCTTATACTGTGTATATTTTTTTTGTAGCCCTTTAAGCCTTAAATAACAATGTAGTGTTTCAGATAGTGTAATAATTGTCTTCCATAATAATGCAATAATTGTCTTCCATAATCTCCTTGATGTTGATGTGTCTCCTTCAGGGTGTAGCCATGGTGTGTGGCTTCCTGGTTACCGCTGCCTTGGTCGTGGCTGCTTTCTTCTCCCACAAAACCAGAGGCAAGATCTGGCGCTACGGCAAGCCAAACATCTACTGGGAACAGCCCCCTGAGACTGGAGGACTAGTTTCTGAAGGCAGAGATGTGAAGGACTGGGTAAGGAAAACTCATACTGGTATGAATATCATGTTCTCTTGATTGATGGATTTTATTTGCCAGTAAAAAAACAACAACATATACACAGTACATATATTGAAAAAATATAATAATAAAAAACAATAAATGTGATGGGATATCACAATTAATGTGACGGGGATAATCACAATAAATGTGACGGGATATCATAATTAATGTGACGGGGATATCACAATTAATGTGACGGGGATAATCACAATAAATGTGACAGGGATAATCACAATAAATGTGACAGGGCTATCACAATAAATGTGATGGGATATCACAATAAATGTGATGGGGATCTCACAATAAATGTGACGGGGATAATCACAATAAATGTGATGGGGATATCACAATAAATGTGACGGGGATAATCACAATAAATGTGATGGGGATATCACAATAAATGTGACGGGGATAATCATAATAAATGTGACGGGGATAATCACAAATTCAGAGACTACACACAATACCCCATAATGACAAAGCAAATGTTTGCAAATGTATTAAAAATGAAATATCAGACCCTTTACTCAGTACTTTGATGAAGCACCTTTGGCAGTGATTACAGCCTTGAGTCTCCTTAGGTATTACGCTACAAGCTATTTTCAGGTTTTTCCAGAGATGTTCGATCGGGTTCAAGTCCGGGCTCTGGCTGGGCCACTCAAGGACATTCAGAGACTTGTCTCGAAGCCACTGCTGCATTGTCTTGGCGGTGTGCTTAGGGTCTTTGTCCTGTTGGAAGGTGAACCTTTGCCCCAGTCGGAGGTCCTGAGTGCTCTGGAGCAGGTTTTCATCAAGGATCTCTCTGTACGTTGCTCTGTTCATTTTTCCACTCAATTCTGACTAGTCTCCCAGTCCCTGCCGCTGAAAAACATCCCCACAGCATGATACTGCAACCACTATGCTTCACCGTAGGGATAGTGCCAGGTTTCCTCCAGACGTGACACTTGGCCAAAGAGTTAAATCTTGGTTTCATCAGTCCAGAGAATCTTGTTTCCTTTAGGTGTCTTTTGGAAAACTCCACGCCGCCTGTCATGTGCCTTTCACTGAGGAGTGGCTTCCATCTGGCCGCTCTACCATAAAGGCCTGATTGGTGGAATGCTGCAGAGATGGTTGTCCTTCTGGAAGATTCGCTCATCTCCACAGAGGATCTTAGGAGCTCTGTCAGAGTGACCAACGGGTTCTTGGTCACCTCCCTGACCAAGGCCCTTCTCCCCTGTTTACTCAGTTTGAGTGGGTAACCACCACTAAGAAGAGTCTTGTTGGTTCCAAACTTCTTCCACTTAAGAATGATGGAGGCCACTATGTTCTTGGGGACCTTCAATGCTGCAGAATTGTTTTGATACCGTTCCCCAGATCTGTGCCTCGACACCATCCTGTCTCAGAGCTCTACGAACGATTCCTTTGACCTCATGGCTTGTTTTTCACTCTGACATGCACTGTCAACTGTGGGACCTTATATAGACAGGTGTGTGTCTTTCCAAATCATGTCTAGTCAAATTAATTTACCACAGGTAACATCTCAAGGATGATCAATGGAAGCAGGATGCACCTGAGCTATATTTTGAGTCTCATAGCAAAGGGTCTGAATACTTATGTAAAAAAGGTATTTCTGTTTTTTAAAATCTTTAATACATTTGCAAAAAAATTCTACAACCTATTTTTGCTCTGTCATTATGGGGTATTGTGATGTCATTATGGGGTATTGTGATGTCATTATGGGGTATTGTGATGTCATTATGGGGTATTGTGTGTAGATTGATGAGCATCTTTAAAATCCAATTTAGAGTAAGGCTGTAATGTAACAATGTCCTTAGGCTCCCGAGTCGCGCATTCGGCCGCGATTGGGAGTCCCATAGGGCGGTGCACAATTGGCCCACAGTTGTCCGGGGTAGGCCGTCATTGTAAATAAGAATTTGTTCTTAACTGTCTTAAGTAAAATAATAAAATAAATAACAAAATGTGGAAAAGGGTTCTGAATACTTTCCGAATGTACTGTATTTCCATTGTAGTTCCTCTTAAGAGTAGAAAACTGATACTGGCATTAATACAGTGTAAGTATGTGTTTTTAGATGCTCCCAGGTTTAATGCAGGAATATTTCATTTACTACGAGTCATTGTCAGGTTGAACATGATAAGTTACTGTGACTAATCTATCCTCTCTCCCTAATCAGTTGTAACACATTAAGAAATGTTACATATTTGACAGTTAGAATTGCACAATACCTCAGTCAGTTACAATGTTTTCTTTACCTGAGGTAAGTTCTAGATCAAAACGGACTTTGGAATGCGAGGTTGCGGTTCCCTGCTTTCACTTTATGAGTTGAAAGTCCACAAGGAGTATCGTCATTTCATGCTTTTTATGACAGAAAATGTCAATAAAGAGTTTTTTTTTAAATGACACACTTACAGATACAGTATAATACCATAGTGGGGGCTTGGTTTAGGTGTGTGTATGTATGTTTTCACGTATCTGACTGTACCCCTGTAGGTCAAAGGTTATCAGTCAATACAGTGAGTATTGTATTAGCTGTGACACATTGACTGGTCATTGATCAATCTCAACCCAACATTGTCCTCTTGTACACTTTCTTTCAATTCATGACTCTCGCCTCAACCTTCTCTCAATTACCAGACAATCGAGAATGGCCATGTTGGCCATGCTTAGGAAAATCAAACTAGTAACCTTTAACCCGTGCCCTACTCTAGTTTCACATTTTAAGAGCAGCCTTTTGACTCCTCAGGTTAGTTTTTTAGCTGCTAGCTATTGCTACAGTGTTGCCACTCTACTGAGGGGCTGTTGCTAACAGGCGGGTAGCATGGCTGTGTGTAGTGTGTGGAGCTCATAGTTGCTGTTTGTTCAGTCTACCTAGTTTCACTCTGGCTGATCATTAACTAGTTTAAACAGGTGGTTTCTAGAGCTCTTATCTAAGGCTGACTGCCTCGCTGGCTGGCTGGCTGGCTGGGGTTTTAAACGTCAACAACTTGTCAGGTTTGCATGTCAACAAAAGGCATTGTTACCGTGGTTATTGTTGCCAGGGGGAAGGCATTGTTTCCAGGGTTTTTGGTGCCAGGGGGATGGCATTCTTACCAGGGTTATTGTTGCCATGGGGAAGGCATTGTTACCAGGGTTAATTGTTGCCAGGGGAAAGGCATTGTTACCATGGTTATTGGTGAACTAGTACTGATCTACACTGGGGATGTGTTGTTCCTGTTGACAGATGTGTGGCATGTGAAAGTAGTCAATGTAAAGCAGTCACAAGTCAATTTCACTTAATCCTCAGTTAAATGAGCAAGTGATTGAAATTCATAAAATAATCCTTAAAGGCATATGAATGGAATTGAAATGTACTTCCTGTCATTGACTGACGGCAAAGGGAATGGGTCCCATTCCTCCTTGTTATGTTGTGTTCGTCAGGCAGGGTTGGGATCAATTCCATTTCAATTCTAGTTCAGAAAGTAAACCAAATGTTCCTCAATAAGATGCATTGCAGAGTATTGGAATTGGAATAAACATTTCAATATACTTCCTGAATTGACTGTAATCTACCCCAACCCTGTACTTCAGTAAGGCTTTTTACAAGGGGTGTTATCTAGTTGTTTATGGTGAGAGTGGTTGTCACAGAGGATACCCACAGATGGCCCTCGTCAGAGGACAGGACAGGAGAGGACAGCAGAGGACAGAAGAGGTCAGGAGAGGAGAGGGCAGTAGAGGACAGGACAGGAAAGGACAGAAGCGGTCAGGAGAGGAGAGGACGGGAGAGGACAGGAAAGGACAGGAGAGGACAGGAGAGGACAGAATAGGTCAAGAGAGGATGGGAGAGGACAGGAGAGGAGAGGACATGAGAGGAGAGGACATGAGAGGAGAGGACAGGACAGAAGAGGTCAGGAGAGGAGAGGACAGGAGAGGAAAGGACAGAAGAGGTCATGAGAGGAGAGGACAGGAGAGGAGAGGACTGGAGAGGACAGGACAGGACAGGTCAGGACGTGTAGTATGTACTAAAGTATCTTTCAGCCCATGCTGTGAGTCACCCCACACTGGTTCAATGACAGTTACTTTGACTCCCTCTGCCCACTGTGCCCAGGGCCCTGTCTCTGTCTGATGACCTCACCCACACTGGCCTCATTCAGCCTGACCAGGCTCCTTTGTCCTCCGACAGATGATGTCACATGTTCTGCAGATGTAAGGCTGAATGATGTGGTAGAATATTAGACCAACCTTAACTCTGGTAGACAACATGATGACATGCATTGGTTGACAGTTTATTACACTGTTCAATGCACAATGCATTACCGCAGTTGTCCAAACTAAAGCCTTGCTGTTTGAGTGCATACTTGTGTTTCGAAGTGCTTGGCTGTTCCCTGCTCTGCTAATACATTGATTTGGATGAAGACGTGGCTGTTGAAACTGGCTTTCAGTAATATGGCTAATTGCATTTGCTTCTCTTTAGTATTCTCTGTAAACCCTGCAATTAATATTTCATTTAGTGATACTCAGCATAACTCCTTCTGGTGCCGCCTACTTCTTTAAGGCAAGGAATAGTGCAGCCTTAAAGGTGCGGATATGCAGAAATCGACTCCGCCATTTCCTGGTTGCTCAAATTCTAATAGTTTGCCTAATTTCAGTTTATGTGACAAAACAAACAAGTACAGTGTAGGGAATCATTGTACCATCTAAACTGCTGTGAAATATATTTTCAATAACTACAAATATAGTATTTTCAGGTGTTTGAAGCTGGTTTTCAAAACCCAGAGTAAAAAAACACAAAAACAAACTTTAAGAACGGGAAGCATAGAAATAACACACACGTATTATCGGAGCAGGGGCGCTGTACGTACAAGTATTATCAACTGTTAGATAAAAAGAGGGGGTGTGGTTGGTTGCCGCTTATTTACCCTCTACCTTGCTCAGCTGTGGGAACATAGCAGCTGACACTCCCTCCATCTCTGCCCCATGCCTGCCTTCCTTCCCCTCACCCCTCCCTCCCAACCCCTGTCTTTGCCTTCCTGTCCCTACCCCCTCTCTCCTTACCCATAATCCTCCCTGTCCCTAGCCCCACTCTCCTTACCCATCATCCTTCCTGCCCCTACCCCCTCTCTCCTTACCCATTATCCTTCCTGCCCCTACCCCTCTCTCCTTACCCATCATCCTTCCTGCCCCTAACCCCTCTCTCCTTACCCATCATCCTTCCTGCCCCTACCCCATCATCCTTCCTGCCCCTACCCCCTCTCTCCTTATCCATCATCCTTGTCCCTACCCCCTCTCTCCTTACCCATAATCCTCCCTGTCCCTACCCCCTCTCTCCTTACCCATTATCCTTCCTGCCCCTACCCCCTCTCTCCTTACCCATCATCCTTCCTGCCCCTACCCCCTCTCTCCTTACCCATAATCCTCCCTGTCCCTACCCCCTCTCTCCTTATCCATCATCCTTGTCCCTACCCCCTCTCTCCTTACCCATCATCCTCCCTGTCCCTACCCCTCTCTCCTTACCCATCATCCTTCCTGCCCCTACCCCCTCTCTCCTTACCCATCATCCTTCCTGCCCCTACCCCCTCTCTCCTTACCCATAATCCTCCCTGTCCCTACCCCCTCTCTCCTTACCCATTATCCTTCCTGCCCCTACCCCCTCTCTCCTTACCCATCATCCTTCCTGCCCCTACCCCCTCTCTCCTTATCCATCATCCTTGTCCCTACCCCCTCTCTCCTTACCCATCATCCTTCCTGCCCCTACCCCCTCTCTCCTTACCCATTATCCTTCCTGCCCCTACCCCCTCTCTCCTTACCCATCATCCTTCCTGCCCCTACCCCTCTCTCCTTACCCATCATCCTTCCTGCCCCTACCCCCTCTCTCCTTACCCATCATCCTTCCTGCCCCTACCCCTCTCTCCTTATCCATCATCCTTGTCCCTACCCCCTCTCTCCTTACCCATCATCCTTCCTGTCCCTACCCCCTCTCTCCTTACCCATAATCCTCCCTGTCCCTACCCCCTCTCTCCTTACCCATTATCCTTCCTGCCCCTACCCCCTCTCTCCTTACCCATCATCCTTCCTGCCCCTACCCCCTCTCTCCTTATCCATCATCCTTGTCCCTACCCCCTCTCTCCTTACCCATCATCCTTCCTGCCCCTACCCCCTCTCTCCTTACCCATTATCCTTCCTGCCCCTACCCCCTCTCTCCTTACCCATCATCCTTCCTGCCCCTACCCCTCTCTCCTTACCCATTATCCTTCCTGCCCCTACCCCCTCTCTCCTTACCCATCATCCTTGTCCCTACCCCCTCTCTCCTTACCCATCATCCTCCCTGTCCCTACCCCTCTCTCCTTACCCATTATCCTTCCTGCCCCTACCCCCTCTCTCCTTACCCATCATCCTTCCTGCCCCTACCCCCTCTCTCCTTACCCATCATCCTTGTCCCTACCCCCTCTCTCCTTACCCATCATCCTTCTTGTCCCTACCCCGCTGTCCTTACCCATCAGCCTTCCTGCCCCTATCAATTAAATGTAAGGGCTTTATTGGGAAATATGGGAAATATATGGGAATAATATGGGAAATACATGGGAAATATATGTTAACATTGCCAAAGAAAGTGAACTAGATAATAAACAAACAGTAAACATTACACTCACACAAGTTCCAAAATAATAAAGAAATGACAGATGTCATATTATGTGCAAATAGTTAAAGTACAGAAGTGAAAATAAATATGTGTTGTATTTACAATGGTGTTTGTTCTTCACTGGTTGCCCTTTTCTTGTGGCAACAGGTCACAAGCTGCTGTGATGGCACACTGAGGTATTTCACCCAATAGATATGGGAGTTTATCAAAATTGGGTTTGTTTTCGAATTCTTTGTGTATCTGTGTAATCTGAGGAAAATATGTGTCTCTGATATGGTCATACATTTGTCAGGATGTTAGAAAATGCAGCTCAGTTTCCACCTCATTTTGTGGGCAGTGTGCACATAGCCTGTCTTCTCTTGAGAGCCAGGTCTGCCTACGGTGGCCTTTCTCAATAGCAATGCTCACTGAGTCTGTACATAGTCAAGGCTTTCCTTAAATTTGGGTCAGTCACAGTGGTCAGGTATTCTGCCACTGTGTACTTTCTGTTTATGGCTAAATAGCATTCTAGTTTGCTCAGTTTTTTTTGTTAATTCTTTCCAATGTGTAAAGTAATTATCTTTTTGTTTTCTCATGATTTGTTTGGGTCTAATTGTGTTGCTGTCCTGGGGCTCTGTGGGGTCTGTTTGTGTTTGTGAACAGAGCCCCAGGACCAGCTTGCTTAGGGGACTCATCTCCAGGTTCATCTCTCTGTAGTTGATGGCTTTGTTATGGAAGGTTTGAGTCTCGCTTCCGGCTCTTTTTTTGTTGTTGGATTTTGATATTTAGTGGGTATCGGCCTAATTCTGATCTGCATGCATTATTTGGTGTTTTACGTTGTACACAGAGGATATTTTTGCCGAATTCTGCATGCAGAGTCTCGATTTGGTGTTCGTCCCATTTTGTGAATTCTTGGTTGGTGAGCAGACCCCAGAACTCACAACCATAAAGGGGAATAGGTTGTATAACTGATTAAAGTATTTTTTAGCCAGATCCTAATTGGTATGTTGAATTTTATGTTCCTTTTGATGGCAAAGAAGGCACTTCTTGCCTTGTCGCTCAGCTCGTTCACAGCTTTGTGGAAATTACCTGTGGCGCTGATGTTTAGGCCGAGGTATGTATAGTTTTTTGTGTGCTCTCGGGCAACGGTGTCTAGATGGAATTTGTATTTGTTGTCCTGGCAACTGGACTTTTTTTGGAACACCATTATTTTTGTCTTACTGAGATTTACTGTCAGGGCCCAGGTCTGACAGAATCTGTGCATAAGATCTAGGTACTGCTGTAGGCCCTCCTTGGTTGGGGACAAGGATCCCCCTCTGTCTATCCCCCTCTCCCTCCCACTCTCCCTGCCCCTCAGCCTCCCACCTTCCTTTCTTGCCACATACCCTCTGACCTACCTCTTTCATCCTCCCACGTTTCCATCCCTACACTTACCCCCCCCCCCCCCTCCCCTCTCCCTTCTGCTCCCCCTCCCTGGCCCTTACACCCTCCCTCCCTCCCACCCTACCCCAGGTCCTAGGGGCTCAGACATTCCTTCCCTGCTTATTTAGGCTGCTCACAGCCCAGCACCACTCTACTTCATGCAGAGAGGGGCATTGTTGGAATTCCTAGATGACTTGCCTTGTGCTCTTCAAAAGGTGTCCTTCTTCCTGGTTCATGCAGCTGCAGGGAAGTGCTGCCTGTACCCCACCCAATGATTGTTTCTTTCTAGCAGCAGGTTTGCTGCTGTTACAGAGAACCTGCCCTGTGAAGGTAGTAATGCAGTGCACGTGTCTTAGGAACGTTAGAGAGAGACACCTCTCTCTCTCTCTCTCTCTCTCTCTCTCTCTCTCTCTCTCTCTCTCTCTCTCTCTCTCTCTCTCTCTCTCTCTCTCTCTCTCTCTCCCTCTCTCTCTCTCTCTCTCTCTCTCTGGAGAGAGAAAGTAAAAGTGCAATATGTGCTATGTAAGAAAGCTAACGTTTCAGTTCCTTACTCAGAACATGAGAACATATGAAAGCTGGTGGTTCCTTTTAACATGAGTCTTCAATATTCCCAGGTAAGAAGTTTTAGGTTGTAGTTATTATAGGAATTATAGGACTATTTCCCTCTATACCATTTGTATTTCATTAACCTTTGACTATTGGATGTTCTTATAGGCACTTTAGTATTGCCAGTGTAACAGTATAGATTCCGTCCCTCTAGTTAACTAGCTAGCCATTTCACTTCGGTTACACCAGCCTCATCTTTGATAGGCTTGAAGTCATAAACAGCGCAATGCTTGACTCACAACGAAGAGCTGTTGGCAAAACGCACGAAAGGGCTGTTTGAATTAATGTTTACGCTCCTGCTTCTCCCTACCACCACTCAGTCAGATACTTGTATGCTTGTATGCTCAGTCAGATTATATGCAACGCAAGACACGCTAGATAATATCTAGTAATATCATCAACCATGTGTAGTTAACTAGTGATTATGATTGATTGTTTTTTATAAGATAAGTTTAATGCTAGCTAGCAACTTCCCTTGGCTTACTGCATTCGCGTAACAGGCAGTCTCTTTGTGGAGTGCAACGAGAGAGAGGCAGGTCGTTATTGCGTTGGACTAGTTAACTGTTAACTGCAAGATTGGATACCCCGAGCTGACAAGGTGAAAATCTGTCATTCTGCCCCTGAACAAGGCAGTTAACCCACCATTCCTAGGCCGTCATTGAAAATAAGAATGTGTTCTTAACTGACTTGCCTAGTTAAATAAAGGTATAAACTTGAAATCGGCCCTAATTAATCGTCCATTCCGATTAATCGGTCGACCTCTAACACACACACACACAATACATTGCATTGTTAGTGACAGAGATGAAATAAAGTGACAGATTGCCTAGGCTTGCAGTGTGACCCCATCCTGAGACCTTTATTGTAGAGACGACACGACCTTTCCACTCACACAGGAAGGACTTGCTGATGTAGATTAAGACTTGGTTGTTTATATCCCAGCGACCTCTCCCTTTGTATGGAGGAAAAGGAAAGAGCAGTTAGTCTGTTGCATAAGACGCAATCCCTTTTCCTTTTCTTCTTTTTGTTGACTATTCCTTTTTAAAATAGTTTTTCTACAGAACTCAGTTAAATTTAATCTCACACAGTGTCAATATGCATCTAATTTTCAGCAATTAGACCTACTGTAGATGACAAAACTTTCTCTGATATTGATCACCAATATTTAATGTTTCACAGACATATTTGCGGAAATGGATGGATATCAATTCCTAGACACAATAAAATGATAGCACATACGTTATCCCAGAACGGGTGTCAGTTTGTCACAGGACCACAGCAAATGTAATAGAATACCAGAGTATGAGTCATAATACCCATGAAACCTAGCGGTCAAACACTGAAATGGTTCCAATTATTTTTCCACCATTCATTTTTCCCATAGGGGGTGCTTTTAGTGTTTCGTGTAGGCTTACCCTGCCGTGACATTTTGATAACTGTGTAAATCTCTCTAGGACAAGGTGACTTTTATCAATATATTTGCCTGTATTTACCCTAATTAGCTGCTAATGTGGCTATCATAAGGAACTATCATAAGGAACTACAAATGCCATGTGGCTATCATAAGGAACTACAAATGCCATGTGGCAAATCTCTCTAGGACAAGGTGACTTTTATCAATATATTTGCCTGTATTTACCCTAATTAGCTGCTAATGTGGCTACCATAAGGAACTACAAATGCCATGACGTTCTGGACCAGATTGCCGAAACCAGGCAAAGCTAAGAGTCTCTGGATTAACTATCTAATGTTGGCTAAATGTAGTAATTAATAAATAGGCTACATTTCTTTAAATGGACAATTCTGTGAGCTGTCTTGTTTAAATTGACACTGTTATCAAAGATATCAGCTAGAGATAATGTGCAGGTATTTGTAGTTTTGCATGATGTCTACTTTTATCCTAATTAGCATTTTCAAATCTGAGAGTAAATAGAGCCGAATATATTGAGAAAAGTCAACTTGCCCAAGAGAGATTTATATGGTTATCAAAACCTCACGCCAGGGTAAACCTACACGAAACACAACCTATATTTTAAGTGTTTCTTAAATCCCCTATGGGGAAAAATGAATGTTCGAAAAATGATTGGAACCATTTCCCTGTTTGACCGCTAGGTTTCATGGGTATTATGACACCTCCACTGTGGGGCTCTATAGGGATCCTTTATGCTTTTTTGCATCTAGAGATGTGACATTTCTGGGTGCATTAAATGCATTCTGGCAGGAGTGTAGTAAGTCCTATGTATTATCTTAAATTGCAGTAGTTTATGTCTTAGTGTTGTAGAAGCAGGTTTGAACATTTTCACATATCGGTTCTCCTCAATTTCTTCCTTTAGTTCTGTTTCCTATTTTTGACTTACAGGTTCTGAACCATCAGGTAGAGTTGCAATCAACCGTTGATATAACCTGGCAATCGACTTCTTTGGCATAGCAGCTTCTCTCAGTATTTTTTTCTATGCTAGATGCCTTAGGTATATCCAGATTCTGTTGAAGCGATTTAATAATCCTGCAGTGCCAGACGTGTCCCCCTGCTTAAGCCAGTACATGTCCAGGCCCGTCTGAAGTTTGCTAGAGAGCATTTGGATGATCCAGAAGAAGATTGGGAGAATGTCATATGGTCAGATGAAACCAAAATATTACTTTTTGGTAAAAACTCAACTCGTCGTGTTTGGAGGACAAAGAATGCTGAGTTGCATCCAAAGAACACCATACCTACTGTGAAGCATGGGGGTGGAAACATCATGCTTTGGGGCTGTTTTTCTGCAAAGGGACCAGGACGACTGACCCGTGTAAAGGAAAGAATGAATGGGGCCATGTATCGTGAGATTTTGAGTGAAAACCTCCTTCCATCAGCAAGGGCATTGAAGATGAAACGTGGCTGGGTCTTTCAGCATGACAATGATCCCAAACACACCGCCCGGGCAACGAAGGAGTGGCTTTGTAAGAAGCATTTCAAGGTCCTGGGGTGGCCTAGCCAGTCTCCAGATTTTAACCCCATAGAAAATCTTTGGAAGGAGTTGAAAGTCCATGTTGCCCAGCAACAGCCCCAAAACATCACTGCTCTAGAGGAGATCTGCATGGAGGAATGGGCCAAAATACCAGCAACAGTGTGTGAAAAGACTTACAGAAAACGTTTGACCTCTGTCATTGCCAACAAAGGGTATATAACAAAGTATTGAGAAACTTTTGTTATTGACCAAATACTTATTTTCCACCATAATTTGCAAATAAATTCATAAAAAAATCCTACAATGTGATTTTCTGGATTTTTTTTCTTATTTTGTCTGTCATAGTTGAAGTGTACCTATGATGAAAATTACAGGCCTCTCTCATCTTTTTGAGTGGGAGAACTTGCACAATTGGTGGCTGACTAAATACTTTTTTGCCCCACTGTATATTTATTTGGATTATGGTGACCCTGCCGAACATAGAAATAGGGAGAGATCTCCATCTCTGAACATCAGATTCAAACTGATCTATTAAAGGAGATATATTGATTTTATATGCCTCCTCCAGGCTGCATGATATCAGTACACCCAGGTATTTCGTACGTGTCTTTGTCCATTTCCACTTAAATTGACTTTCTAATCTTGAGAAGTAATGATTATTTCAGTCTTCTCCCAATTCACTTTGAATCCTGATACAGCGCTATATGTGTCCAAGAGTAGTAAAATAAATGACAGGGAATGTTTTGGTTCAGATAAGTAAAATGTAATCTGCATACAAGGAAGTCACATTTTGATCTCCACCAATCTCTAAACCCCGGATTGAGCCATGAGTTCTAATTATTGATTCTAGGGGTTCTGTGGGCTAATGAAAATAAATAGCTAGACAAAGGACATCCCTGTCTTGCAAGCCCTTTCCTTAGCTAGCGTGGATGTTCAAATGGAATCAAGGCCAACTGTCATATCATAAACTTTCCCTCCGTTTCACGTCCATGATAAGACTGGAGCTGGACAGAGAGAGCTTCCTGCTAACATAAATACACTAATGGTCATTTTTTGGGGGGACAGTAATTAAGGGAAATGGGTGTGTGGTGATTGTTGGTAACTTGGCATGGTGTCCTCTTGATTCTGGAACCAAGCAGGTAATCCACATTTCACTCAAGACCCGGGCTGGCTAATTATATGCCTGGCCGACTGCTCAGCCAGGCTGAGAACAGTTATTTTTTTAAATGCCATTCTTGGCATAGAGTCAGACCTATTAAAGTGAATCACTGTCTAATGACATACGCGCTCACATAATGCCCTGTCGTAAGAAGGGGCCCAGTCTCTTGTATCATGATACTATAGGTTGTGGAGTGGAGGCCTAAAGTTGCTCTAGCTTCAAATCTGAAACAAACTTTGAAACAAAGTCTCAGCCTGTCGTCTATATTACTTTCAAGGTCAAAGACTAGTGTTTTTATTCCAGGTTTTCACCAGAGAGGATGTTAGGTAATGTTATGGTTATGCTAGGAAGTTAGCATGAAAACAGTCTCGTGACACAATAGCCACCTCTGTTTGTGTTTGTTGGTGTGCTGCTGACAGAGGCCCCTCTCTGTGTGTGTGTTTCCTGGCTGCTTTAGGTGAACAATGTAGAGGACGGACAAAGTACTCAGGGTGCACCTACCGTGGTGCTGTCAGAGAAGTCCGTCCCCCTCAACACCTCAGCCAATAGCATCATCTCCTACCCGACCAAGGCTGACAGCAGGGTGTACACTGGAGACGCCTACAATGATGACGTGTGAGTAAACAGACAAACAACACCACCTCAGCCCTGTTCCAATGTATCTTTTCTTTCTCTCTTCATCGGTTATATGCTCCCTTTCCTTGAACATACTCAAATCATTTCTATTTGTCACATCCGCCGAATGCTGTGAATGTGCAGGGTTACACAGTATTTGAGGTAGATACTGTATGTACATGAAGGCAGGGTTACACGGTATTTGAGGTAGATACTGTATGTACATGAAGGCAGGGTTACACGGTATTTGAGGTAGATACTGTATGTAAATGAAGGCAGGGTTACACGGTATTTGAGGTAGATACTGTATGTACATGAAGGCAGGGTTACACGGTATTTGAGGTAGATACTGTATGTACATGAAGGCAGGGTTACACGGTATTTGAGGTAGATACTGTATGTACATGAAGGCAGGGTTACACGGTATTTGAGGTAGATACTGTATGTACATGAAGGCAGGGTTACACAGTATTTGAGGTAGATACTGTATGTACATGAAGGCAGGGTTACACGGTATTTGAGGTAGATACTGTATGTACTTGAAGGCAGGGTTACACAGTATTTGAGGTAGATACTGTATGTACTTGAAGGCAGGGTTACACAGTATTTGAGGTAGATACTGTATGTACATGAAGGCAGGGTTACACGGTATTTGAGGTAGATACTGTATGTACATGAAGGCAGGGTTACACGGTATTTGAGGTAGATACTGTATGTACATGAAGGCAGGGTTACACGGTATTTGAGGTAGATACTGTATGTACATGAAGGCAGGGTTACACGGTATTTGAGGTAGATACTGTATGTACATGAAGGCAGAGTTACACGGTATTTGAGGTAGATACTGTATGTACATGAAGGCAGGGTTACACAGTATTTGAGGTAGATACTGTATGTACATGAAGGCAGGGTTACACGGTATTTGAGGTAGATACTGTATGTACATGAAGGCAGGGTTACACGGTATTTGAGCTAGATACTGTATGTACATGAAGGCAGGGTTACACGGTATTTGAGCTAGATACTGTATGTACATGAAGGCAGGGTTACACGGTATTTGAGGTAGATACTGTATGTACATGAAGGCAGGGTTACACGGTATTTGAGGTAGATACTGTATGTACATGAAGGCAGGGTTACACAGTATTTGAGGTAGATACTGTATGTACATGAAGGCAGGGTTACACGGTATTTGAGGTAGATACTGTATGTACATGAAGGCAGGGTTACACGGTATTTGAGGTAGATACTGTATGTACATGAAGGCAGGGTTACACGGTATTTGAGGTAGATACTGTATGTACATGAAGGCAGGGTTACACAGTAGTGTGTGTGTGTGTGTGTGTGTGTGTGTGTGCATGCATGCATGTGTGTGCATATCTAGTGTGAGTGTATTGTGTGTGAGTGAGTGAGTGAGTGTGTGTGTGTGTGTGTGTGTGCATGCATGTGTGTGCGTATGTAGTGTGAGTGTATTGTGTGTGAGGGAGTGTGTGTGTGTGTGCATGCATGTGTGTGTGAGTGTATTGTGTGAGTGAGTGAGTGAGTGAGTGAGTGAGTGAATGCGTGTGTGTGCGTATGTAGTGTGAGTGTATTGTGTGTGAGTGAGTGAGTGAGTGTGTGTGTGTGTGTGCATGCATGTGTGTGTGAGTGTATTGTGTGTGAGTGAGTGTGTGTGTGTGTGTGTGTGCATGCATGTGTGTGAGTGTATTGTGTGTGAGTGAGTGTGTGTGTGTGTGTGTGTATGCCTGTGTGTGAGTGTATTGTGTGTGAGTGAGTGAGTGAGTGAGTGAGTGAGTGAGTGAGTGTGTGTGTGTGCATGTGTGTATGTATCTAGTGTGTGTGTATTGTGTGTGAGTGAGTGTGTATCTACAGTGCCTTGAGAAAGTATTCATACCCCTTGACTTATTCCACATTTTGTTGTTTTACAGCCTGAATTAAAAATAGATTTTTACGCATCTACACACAATACCCCATAATGACATCACAATACCCCATAATGACATCACAATACCCCATAATGACATCACAATACCCCATAATGACATCACAATACCCCATAATGACATCACAATACCCCATACTGACAAAGTGAGAAAAAAAAAACATGTTTTTAGACATTTTAGAAAATGTATTGAAAATGAAATACATAAATATCTAATTTACATAAGTTTTCCCACCTTTCACAGAGGATTATAGCTGTGAAGGTTTCTGGGTAAGTCTCTAAGTGCTTTTCACACCTGGTTTGTGCAACATTTGCCCATTATTATTATTTTAAATTCTTCCAGTCAAATTGGTTGGTGATCATTGCCAGTCAACCATTTTCAGGTCTTGCCATATATTTTCTAGTAGATTTAAGTCAAAACTGTAACTCTGCCACTCAGGAACATTCACTGTCTTCTTGGAAAGTAACTCCTGTGTAGATTTGGCCTTGTGTTTTAGGTTATTGTTCTGCTGAAAGGTAAATTCATCTCCCAGTGTCTGGTGGAAAGCAGACTGAGGAAGGTTTTCCTCTAGGGTTTTGTCTGTGCTTAGCTCCATTCCGATTATTTTTAATCCTGAAAAACTCCACGGTCCTTATTGATTAAAAGCATACCCATAACATGATGCAGACACCACTATGTTTGAAAATGTGGAGAATGGATTTTCCAAACATACAGTAACACTTTGTATTCAGGACATAAAGTACATTTCTTTGCCACATTTTTAGCAGTATTATTTTAGTGCCTTGTTGCAAACAGGAAGCATGTTTTGGAATATATTCTTATTCTGTACAGGCTTCCTTTTTTTTCACTTTGTGTTGTGGAGTAACTACAATGTTGTTGATCCATCCTCAGTTTTCTACTATCACAGCCATTAAACCCTGTGACTGTTTTAAAGTCATCCTTCCTTCCTCTCCGCCAACTGAGTTAGGAAGGACAGCTGTATCTGTGTAGTGACTGGGCGTATTGATACACCATCCAAAGTGTAATTAAAAACTTCACCATGCTCAAAAGTATATTCAATATGTGCTTTTTTAAATATGTTGTACCCATCTACTAATAGGTGTCGTTTGTGAGGCATTGGAAAACCTCCCTGGTCTTTGTGGTTGAATCTGTGTTTGAAATTCACTGCTGAACTAACAGACCTTACAGATAATTGTATGTGTGGGGTTCAGAGAGGAGGTAGTCATTCAAAAATCATGTTAAACACTATTATTGCACACAGAGTGAATCCATGCAACTTATTATGTGACTTGTTTAAGTACATTTTTAGACCTGAACTTATTTAGGCTTGCTATAACAAAGGTGTTGAATACTTATTGACTCAAGACATTTCAGCTTTTCATTAATTAATTAATTAGTAAAAATGTATAATTATTTTGTCCACTTTGACATTATGGGCTATTGTGTGTAGGTCAGTGACAACAACACATCTGAATTCAGCCTGTACAGTCAAGGGGTGTGAATACTCTCTGAAGGCAAACACGTCCAAAACATTAGGAACGCCTGCTCTTTCCATGATATGGACTGACCAGCTGAATCCAGGTGAATCCAGGTGAACGCTACGATCCCTTCTTGATGTCACCAATCCACCTCAGTCAGTGTAGATGAAGGACAGGAGAACTGTTAAAGAGGGATCTTTAAGCCGTCTCGGCAATTGAGACACGGGGCTCTATTTCAACAAACCTAACGTCATGGTGAATC
The DNA here is from genome assembly GCF_057628025.1 of Oncorhynchus mykiss. NCBI lineage: Eukaryota > Metazoa > Chordata > Actinopteri > Salmoniformes > Salmonidae > Oncorhynchus > Oncorhynchus mykiss. The sequence goes on along the minus strand of NC_143026.1, from coordinate 89,381,775 downwards.
TAAGCGCTGGGCGGTAGCGCTATGGTTTCGGGGGTATGTCAGAAATATTTGTTCCGTTTTCACAAGCACAATTATCGGCGCAGTTGCTGGCGTTGGCGCGAAAGGGTCGGGTTTTTGATGAATTAACAAGCTGTGGGTGTGTCAAGGCGTGGCCCTTCACTGGCCAATCACAACGTGCTCCATGGCTGAATATGTGGTTGCTTCAAGTCGTGTATTTACGGTCTTTTATGGACCGCCTTGGAATCAACTCCAATTCCATTGTTAGTCCATTATATTATATTTGTTTAACTGTTACAGAAAGAGAATAACAAAATTCAGATTTGTCCCATCGATTCTAAATATATGTTAACTTGAACCTGTTTGCAGTCCACATTGTTCTATGTAATTGCATGTCTTCAATGTTAAAATACAGTATGTAGTGTACATAACATTCACACTGATATAGGGGCTAGGCCTGCTGTAAATACAGTATGCAGTGTACATAACATTCACACTGATATAGGGGCTAGGCCTGCTGTAAATACAGTATGTAGTGTACATAACATTCACACTGATATAGGGGCTAGGCCTGCTGTAAATACAGTATGCAGTGTACATAACATTCACACTGATATAGGGGCTAGGCCTGCTGTAAATACAGTATGTAGTGTACATAACATTCACACTGATATAGGGGCTAGGCCTGCTGTAAATACAGTATGTCGTGTACATAACATTCACACTGATATAGGGGCTAGGCCTGCTGTAAATACAGTATGTAGTGTACATAACATTTACACTGATATAAGGGCCACAGATGTCCTCACCATAAAACCAGGCAGTGAATCATTCTACCGGTAATACGTTTGGTTTTAATAAAATGAAATACAAGCTTTTTTTTTCAGTAAATACATGTCAAATGTCATAAAATATCATAAAATTGGCAGGATAAAGAAGAAACACGATGCATTGTTGTTGAACCAGCCTGTTCCTAGGGAAAGGGAAGGGAAAGTAAGGGCAGCCTACGGAGGGTTTAAAAAATATGAAACGGAAAAACAAACAATTGTTACAGGACAATAACCTCTAAATACGAGGTTCACCGGTATTCACTGAGGCTCTCATCTCTTGTTTCATGATGGGCATGGACATATGTAGACTACATCATGGAGGGGGTTTTACGGGAGCTGCATGGCTCAAATAATGTGGGCCTGCCTACAATCAGTGGTGTAAAGTACTTCAGTAAAGAGACTTCAACTTAAATAGTGTTTTGTGGTTTCTGTACTTTACTTTAGTATTTATATTTTTGACAACTTTTACTTCACTACATTCCTAAGGAAAATAATGTACTTTTTACTCCATACATTTTCCCTGACACCCAAAACTAGGCAAACTTAGGCAAGTCATTACATTTTTTGATTGGTTAGCAGGACAGGAAAATGGTCAAATTCACGCACTTATCAAGAGAACATCCCTGGTCATCTCTATTGCCTCTGATCTAGCGGACACACTAAGCAGAGAACTTCCCTGGTCCTCCATACTACCTCTGATTCTGGCAGATCTAAATGTTGGGCAAGACAAAAGATTTAAGTTCCTTTGAATGGGATATGGTAGTAGGTGCCAGGCACACCGGTTTGAGTAAGTCAGGAACTGCAACGCTGCTGGGTTTTTCACGCCCAACAGTTTCCTGTGTGTATCAAGATTATTATTATTATTTATTTTTAATTGAACCTTTATTTAACTAGGAAAGTCAGTTAATAACACATTCTTATTTACAATGATGGCCTACCCCGGTTAAACCCTCCCCTAACCCGGACGACGCTGGGCCAATGGTGCACCGCCCTATGGGACTCCCGATCACAGCCGGTTGTGATACAGCCCAGGATTGAACCAGGGTCTGTAGGGACGCCTCTAGCACTGAGATGCAGGGCCTTACATGCTAAACCCACTCCAATTTGCTTACCGCCACAATAGGTTCACAGACAACACAATTGCAATCACACTGCACACTGCCCTAACCCATCTGGACAAGAGGAATACCTATGTAAGAATGCTGTTCATGTATTACAGCTCAGCATTTAACACCATAGTACCCTCCAAATTCGTCATTAAGCTCGAGACCCTGGGTCTCAACCCCGCCCTGTGCAACTGAGTCCTGGACTTTGATGGGCCGCCCCCAGGTGGTGAAGGTAGGAAACATCTCCACCCTGCTGATCCTCAACACTGGGGCCCCACAAGGGTGCGTTCTCAGCCCTCTCCTGTACTCCCTGTTCACCCATGACTGCGTGGCCATGCACGCCTCCAACTCAATCATCAAGTTTGCAGACGACACTACAGTGGTAGGCTTGATTACCAACAATGACGACAGGGAGGAGACGAGGCTTGATTACCAACAATGCCTACAGGGAGGAGACGAGGGTCCTCGGAGTGTGGTGTCAGGAAAATAACCTCACACTCAACGTCAACAAAAGAAAGGAGATGATCGTGAACAGCAGAGGGAGCACCCCCTATCCACATCGACGGGATAGTAGTGGAGAAGGTAGAAAGTTAAGTTCCTCGGCCGTTTAATTAACTTTTTAGCAGTCTTATGGCTATCTAGCAGTCTTATGGCTTGGGAGTAGAAGCTCGCTGAGCCTGCTTGTCCGAGAGCCGATGCTCCGGTCCCGTTTGCCGGACGGTAGCAGAGTAAACAGTCTATGGCGTGGGTGGCTGGAGTCTTGATGTAGAAGACCTGGAACATATCCCAGTCTTTAGTAGCAAAACAGTCTTGTAGCCTCACGTCCGCATCATTATACCACTTCCGTATTTAGCGCATCACTGGTACTTCCTGTTGGAGCTTTTGTTTGTAAACAGGAAGCAGGAGAATAGAGTCATGGTCAGTTTTGCATAAAGAAGGACAAGGGAGGACCTTTTATGCATTTCTCTGGGTAGAATAAAAGTGGTCTAGAGTTTTAGCACCTCTGGTTGGTCGAAGTGAGGTAGACGTGAGGTATACGTGTTGGCAGACGTGTCGGTAGACGTGTTGGTAGACGTGTCGGTAGACGTGTTGGTAGACGTGTCGGTAGACGTGAGGTAGACCTGTCGGTAGACGTGTTGGTAGAAATGTTGGTAGACGTGTTGGTAGAAGTGAGGTAGACGTGTTGGTAGAAGTGAGGTAGACGTGAGGTAGACGTGTTGGTAGAAGTGAGGTAGACGTGTTGGTAGAAGTGAGGTAGACGTGTTGGTAGAAGTGAGGTAGACGTGTTGGTAGAAGTGAGGTAGACGTGTGGGTAGAAGTGAGGTAGACGTGTTGGTAGAAGTGAGGTAGACGTGTTGGTAGAAGTGAGGTAGACGTGTTGGTAGAAGTGAGGTAGACGTGTTGGTAGAAGTGAGGTAGACGTGTTGGTAGAAGTGAGGTAGACGTGTTGGTAGAAGTGAGGTAGACGTGTTGGTAGAAGTGAGGTAGACGTGTTGGTAGAAGTGAGGTAGATGTGAGGTAGATGTGTTGGGAGAAGTGAGGTAGACGTGTTGGTAGAAATGAGGTAGACGTGTTGGTAGACGTGTTGGTAGAAGTGTTGGTAAAAGTGAGGGAGACGTGTTGGTAGAAGTGTTGGTAAAAGTGAGGGAGACGTGTTGGTAGACACACCCCTCCCCCATTGGACTTTCCGGAGGCCGTCTTCGTCCGATCGTGCCGCTGCATGGAGAAACCACTGAGTTCTACGTACATATCAAATCTAATTTTATTTGCCACATATGGGTGTTTAGCATGTTATTGCAGGTGTAGCGAAATGCATGTAGAAATGCTTATAGTAATCCAGCGACGTTTCTGCAACACATATAATATTGCTGCTTTTCAAGTCTCCCTGATATTAGACTCGCGAGTGAAGCTCATCCATCTTATTCTCCGGTGACTGAACATTTGCCAATAGAACGGAGGGGAATGCCAGTCGATTTTCTCTTTGTTCCAGTCTCGCCAGGATGCCGGCCCGTGCCGGCCCGTCTGCCACGTCTACGCCTGCAGCGTTTTGATAGCCAATGAAACAAAGGTCCGGTATGAACAAAGGAACAGCTGAGTCAGAGTTGAAGTGGGATTTGAAGTTAAATTGAGGTTTGTAAGTGTTGATCTGATGTCCAGAAGTGCTTGGTGGTCACATGTGATAATAGTATGAACTTTTTGTACAAAAAAAAAGTCAAGATAAACACGAAAAAGTCACTAAAGTCTGTTTGGAACTCGTAGGATGTCGCGCTTCTCCGTCGGAACCATTTTTCTGTAAGGGTTGTCGTTGGTGGAAGGAGGAGAGGACCAAAGCGTGGTTAGTGTTCATCTTTTTAATAAGAAACTGAACATTTAAAAATACTAAACAACAAAGTGACAACCGAAACAGTTCTATCTGGTGCAGACACACAAACACTGAAAAATATAGAAAAACTAACATAGACTGCCCACCCCAACTCACGCCCTGATCATACTAAATAAAGACAAAACAAAGGAATAAAGGTCAGAACGTGACACTTTCTTAGAGAATATAGAACTGCGTCTTGCGCAACTCTATACAAATAAGAGAAAGTATTGTACTTCAGCTTGTAGGCTATGTGTAACTGTTAAAGTAAAATTAGGTCTGTTTGTGTGTTTACAATAACCTGCACCATTCCTTCCTCCCTTCGTAATCACTGATCTGACATAATAGGGATGGGTGTGAGACAGGCTTCCAGTAAGTAGCTTTCACCTATCCGCCGGTGATGTCAGATCATTGATAACATTCAGGAAGGACGGAAGGAACGACGCATGTTGAAAGTATACGGACAGACGCACTTCTGTCAGAGTTACACGTATCAGGTCAAGTACTTGGTCACGTGCCTGGTCAAGTGGTCTTATTTGCAAATGGGTGCACAAGACCTGGTGCTGTGCAGTAAACAATGCCTCTATCAGGCCATATGTCAAACAAAACTTACTTCATGAAGTCCAGTGCCTGGGACAGGAGGGTACTGTATCGACCGCCCTCGGAAGTATCATGGAAAGTCAACACACACATCTGTAAACTGCTCATTAAGAGTTGAGGCTCATACATATTTAGAACAGTTATTGGAACAATAATAATGGGTACATGCTTATAAATGATTATAAACAAATCAATTAGACTGAATAAGAAATATTGTAGCTCTCACCATATATCAACCCTTAGTGATGCTTTATGAACTTAGCAAAAAAACAAAAACGTCCCTTTTTCAGGAGCGTGTCTTTCAAAGATAATTCATAAAAATCCAAATAACTTCACAGATCTTCATCGTGAAGGGTTTAAACATTGTTTCCCATGCTTGTTCAAAGAACCATAAACAATTGATGAACATGCACCTGTGGAACGGTCGTTAAGACACTAACAGCTTACAGACGGTAGGCAATTAAGGTCACAGTTATGAAAACTTAGGACACTAAAGAGGCCTTTCTACTTACTCTGAAAAACACTCTGAAAAACACCAAAAGAAAGATGCCCAGGGTCCCTGCTCATCTGCGTGAACGTGCCTTAGGCATGCTGCAAGGAGGCATGAGGACTGCAGATGTGGCCAGGGCAATAAATTGCAATGTCCGTACTGTGAGACGCCTAAGACAGCGCTACAGTGAGACAGGATGGACAACTGATCGTCCCTGCAGTGGCAGACCACGTGTAATAACACCTGCACAGGATTGGTACATCCGAACATCACACCTGCGGGACAGGTACAGGATGGCAACAACAACTGCCTGAGTTACATCAGGAACGCACAATCCCTCCATCAGTGCTCAGACTGTCCGCAATAGGCTGAGAGAGGCGTGGTTTTGTCTCACCAGGGGTGATGGTCGGATTCTCGTTTATCGTCGAATGGAATGAGCGTTACACCGAGGCCTGTACTCTGGAGCGGGATCGATTTGGAGGTGGAGGGTTTGTCATGGTCTGGGGCGGTGTGTCAGCATCATCGGACTGAGTTTGTTATCATTGCAGGCAATCTCAACACTGTGCGTTACAGGGAAGATATCCTCCTCCCTCATGTGTTTCCCTTCCTGAAGGCTCAACCTGACATGACCCTCCAGCATGACAATGCCAACAGCCATTCTGCTCGTTCTGTGTGATTTCCTGCAAGACAGGAATGTCAGTGTTCTGCCGTGGCCAGCAAAGAGCCCGGATCTCAATCCCATTGAGCACGTCTGGGACCTGTTGGATCAGAGGGTGAGGGCTAGGGCCATTTCCCCCAGAAATATCCGGGAACTTGCAGGTGCCTTGGTGAAAGAGTGGGGTAACATCTCACAGCAAGAACTGGCAAATCTGGTGCCTTGAGGAGAAGATGCACTGCAGTACTTAATACAGCTGGTGGCCACACCAGATACTGACTGTTACTTTTGATTTTGACCCCCCCTTTGTTCAGGGACACAATATTCAATTTCTGTTAGTCACATGTCTTGTTCAGTTTAGGTCTCAGTTGTTGAATCTTGTTATGTTCATACAAATATTTACACATGTTAAGTTTGCTGAAAATTAAACGCAGTTGACAGTGAGAGGACGTTCCTTTTGCTGAGTTTATGTAATGTTGATTAAACTCCTAAAAAAAGTCCTGCTTTATAAACAGAGGAATGCTAGCTTCAAGACTTCCCCAACCTTGTAGACATAACCTGCTAGTTTATATTATATGGTGCTCTGCTGTAATATCATAGCCACTTCCACTGTGCCTTGAGATGAAACCTTAAATCCCTGCTAACTCAACAGTGAACTTGCTCTTCCCCTCCTTTTATTAAGGAAATCCGGAGTCTGTCTCTTCCATTTGTCCAGTGGTTTCGGTGACTTGTAATCAGTTACATTCACGTACTTCATTGTCGTTTTTCCCTTTAAGTGGATCAGAAACAATAGGAAGGTCATGGCTGATTTGTTCTTGGTTGTATGTGACAATAAACTATGGCCATGACTAAGGTCATAGAAACTAAAGTCAAAACGAAGGTCATTTTTGGTACATAGAGCAGAGGTATTCAGGTATTCACAGAGTGTTTTTGGTAGATAGAGCAGAGCTATTCAGGTATTAAGAGTGTTTTTGATAGATAGAGCAGGGGTATTCAGGTATTCAGAGTGTTTTTGGTAGATAGAGCAGAGGTATTCAGGTATTATATTCATTGTTGTGTTTATATTGAATGTTATTGTTGTGCCTTAGGTATTCGGAGCATCTGGCTATCCTTCCCTCGGACCAGCCCTCCCAGGGGGCCAGTTCCAGCCCCTCTGAGGAGGCAGGGGGGGTCAGGAAGCCCTCTGCTAACAGGGGGAAGAGGCGCCGGCGCAACCCTGAGCTGGATGAATCACAGTACGAAACAGAGTACACCACTGGAGGAGAGACTGGCAACGAACTGGACCCAGAGGAGTGGGAGAGGTGAGACACACAGGGGGGCATACACATACACATACACACGCACACATGTATTACAAGCATGACTAACTCACTTTCAATAAAAACGTCTGCTAAATGGCATATATTAGATATTATTATATCACACAAATTGGCAGGCACATTCACACGCACACACACACACACATGCGAGCGCAGGCTGGCATATTCACACACACACAAACACACGTTCACACTCACACACACCTGCAACAATGCAATGGTAGTGGGGGAGGTTAGACACACACGACAAGCACTCATACACACACACACACACACACGCACACACACAAACACTAGAGCCATATTAGTCAGAGATTTTACACACACACACAAACACTAGAGCCATATTAGTCAGAGATTTTACACACACACACACACACACACCCAGTACACGCTTTGAAGGTAAGGTGTTATCGAGAACTTGAATAACACTTTTTGGTTCCAGGTAGAACACTTTCAGTTCCAGGTAGAAAACTTTTTGGTTCCAGGTAGAACCCTTTCGGTTCCAGGTAGCAGGTAGAACCCTTTCGGTTCCAGGTAGAACCCTTTCAGTTCCAGGTAGAAACCTTTTGGGTTCCATGTAGATGGAACCCAAAAGGGTTCTTCCAGAAACCAAAAAGCGTTCTACCTGGAACCAAAAAGTGTTCTACCTGGAACGAAAGTGTTCTACCTGGAACCGAAAGTGTTCTACCTGGAACCGAAAGGGTTCTACCTGGAACTGAAAGGGTTCTACCTGGAACCAAAAAGCATTCTACCTGGAACTGAAAGGGTTCTACCTGGAACCAAAAAGTGTTCTACCTGGAACTGAAAGGGTTCTACCTGGAACCAAAAAGTGTTCTCCTACGGGGACAGCTGAAGAACCCCTTTGGAACTCTTTTTTCTAACAGTATAGCAGTCTGGGCTGGTGTTGTTTGGTCCAGTACAGTAACTAATCTCTACTGGCATGCCATTCCACATGAGGTTGTAATTGGAAATAATGAGAGAATTGGGCCAAAGGTTTAAGGTGTTGGGGGTCAGTTGTGGGTAGGTCGTTAGTGAGAGAGCTACATCCACCTCCCCTCTGCCTTTCCTCTCCTTGAGACGGAGAGGGCCCTGGTGAGAGAATTGGGATCTGAAAACCATTATTTGACTGGTGTAAAACAGAGGATATGAAGCCCTAGCTTGCTTTACAAGTGGCCAAAAAGAAAGCGGAGCTTCTCGTTGAAATATGCTGAGTGTACAGCAAGACAGAATATGACTCTAATACTGTTGATCATAGTACATTCGAGATCTATTGATCAAATACACTATATGACCAAAAGTATGTGGACATCTGCTCGTCTAACATCTCATTCCAAAATCATGGGCATTAATATGGAGTTGATCCCTCCTTTGCTGCTATAGCAGCTTCCACTCTTCTGGGAAGGCTTTCCACTAGATGTTGGAACATTGCTGAGGGGACTTACTTGCATTCAGCCAGAAGAGCATTAGTGAGGTCGGCACTGATTTTGGAGCAATTAGGTCTGGCTCATAGTCGGTGTTCCAATTCATCCCAAAAGTGTTTGATGGGGTTGAGGTCAGGGCTCTGTGCAGGCCAGTCAAGTTCTTCCACACTGGTCTCGAGTAACCATTTCTGTATTGACCTCGCTTTGTGCACGGGGTATTGTCATGCTGAAACAGGAAAGGGCCTTCCCTAAATTGTTGCCACAAAGTTGGAAGCACAGAATTGTCCAGAATGTTATTGTATGCTGTATTGTAAACATTTCCCTTCACTGGAACTAAGGGGCTTAGGCCGAACCATGAAAACAGCCCCAGACAGTTATTCTTCCTCCACCAAACTTAGCAGTTGGCACTTGGGGCAGGTAGCGTTCTCCTGGCATCCACCAAACCCAGATTTGTCCATCGGACTGCCAGATGGTGAAGAGTGATTCATCACTCCAGAGAGCGAGTTTCCACTGTTCCAGAGTCCAATGGTGTCGAGCTTTACACCACTCCAGCCATCGCTCGGCATTGCACATGGTGATCTTAGGCTTGTGTGCAGCTGCTCAGCCATGGAAACCCATTTCATGAAGCTCCCGACAAACAGTTATTGTTCTGACGTTGCTTCCAGAGGTAGTGACTGTTGCAACCAAGGACAGACGGTTTTTTACACGCTTCAGCAACCTGTGGTCCCGTTCTATTAGCCTATATGGCTGAGCTGTTGGTTCTAGATGTTTCCATTGCACAATAACAGCACTTACAATTGACTGGGGCACCTCTAGCAGGGCAGAAATGTGATGAACTGACTTGTTGGAAAGGTGGCATTCCTATGACGGTGTCACATTTAAAAGTCACTGAGCTCTTCAGTAAGTCCATTCTACTGCCAATGTTTGTCTATGGAGATTGCATGCTTGATTTTATACACCTGTCAGCAACGGGTGTGGCTGACATAGCCAAATCCACTAAGTTGAAAGGGTGTCCACATACTGTTGTGTATGTACAGTTGAAGCCGGAAGTTTACATACACTTGGGTTGGAGTCATTAAAACTTGTTTTTCAACCACTCCACAAATTTCTTGTTAACAAACTATAGTTTTGGCAAGTCGGTTAGGACATCTACTTTGCGCCTGACACAAATAATTTTTCCAACAATTGTTTACAGACAGATTATTTCACTTGCAATTCACTGTATCACAATTCCAGTGGGTCAGAAGTTTACATAAACAAAGTTGACTGTGTCTTTAAACAGCTTTGAAAATTCCAGAAAATGATAGAAGCTTCTAATAGGCTAATTGACATAATTTGAGTCAATTGGAGGTGTACCTGTGGATGTATTTCAAGGCCTACCTTCAAACCCAGTGCCTCTTTGCTTGACATCATGGGAAAATCAAAAGAATTCAGCCAAGACCTCAGAAAAATAACTGTAGACATTCACAAGTCTGGTTCATCCTTTGGAGCAATTTCCAAACGCCTGAAGTACCACCTTCATCTGTACAAACAATAGTACGCAAGTATAAACACCATGGGACCACGCAGCCGTCATACCGCTCAGGAAGGAGATGCGTTCTGTCTCCTAGAGATGAATGTACTTTGGTGCAAAAAGTACAAATCAATCCCAGAACAACAGCAAAGGCCCCTGTGAAGATGCTGGAGGAAACAGGTACAAAAGTATCTATATCCAATTATTTGGATATATTGAAGCAACATCTCAAGACATCAGTCAGGAATTTAAAGCTTCGGTCTTCCAAATGGACAATGACCCTAAGCGTACTTCCAAAATTGTGTCAAAATGGCTTAAGTACAAGGTCAAGGTATTGGAGTGGCCATCACAAAGCCCTGACCTCAATCCCGTAGAAGATGTGTGTGCAGAACTGAAGGCGTGTGCGAGCAAGGAAGCCTCCAAACCTGACTGAGTTACACCAACTCTGTCAGGAGGAATGGGCCACAATTCACCCAACTTATTGTGGGAAGCTTGTTGGAAGGCATTGCTACCAAATACTAATTGTGTATGTAAACTTCTGACCCACTTGGAATGTGATGAAAGAAATAAAAGCTGAAATAAATAATTCTCTCTACTATTATTCTGACATTTCACGTTCTTAAAATAAAGTGGTGATCCTAACTGACCTTAGACAGGAAGCACATGTCAGGAATTGTGAAAAACTGGTTTTAAATGTATGTAAACTTCTGACTTCAACGGTATAGTGTATGTGTAAACAATGTCTAACAATATTCTCTGACTGTCTATTTCTCTCTCTCTCCCTTCAGCGTCTACCCAGAGATAACGTCAGACGGCCAGCGTCAAGAGTACAAGAGGGAGTTTGATGCCGACCTGAGGGAGTACAAACATCTGTGTGCTGAGATGGATGACATCAGTGACCAGATGAACAAACTCAGCAGGCAGCTGGACACACTGGACGAGACCTCCGCCCAGTACCAGGTGAGAAACCAGAGGGAGACCAGTGGAGGCTTTTTTTATTTTAATTTTAAATGTTATGTTGTTATTTTCTGAGAGTACAGCAGGAACTGTGGAGAGAGAGACAGCCAGTAGGGTCATAGAGAGATGGTGGAGACAGACAGTAGGGTTATGGACAGAGGCTGGAGACACAGTAGAGTCATGGACAGAGGTTGGAGACAGCCAGTAGGGTCATGGACAGAGGGTGGAGACAGACAGTAGGGTCATAGACAGACAGTAGGGTCATAGACAGACAGTAGGGTCATAAGACAGACAGTAGGGTCATAAGACAGACTGTAGGGTCATAAGACAGACTGTAGGGTCATAAGACAGACTGTAGGGTCATAAGACAGACTGTAGGGTCATAAGACAGACTGTAGGGTCATAAGACAGACTGTAGGGTCATAGACAGAGGGTGGAGGTGGGGGCTACAACCCCTGTCGCCAGGGGCCATATGTGTGTCCGGATGGTGGATGGCTGGTGTCAATTTAAATAGGAGGACAAGCTCAATACTATGAGCTCTCCTTCCTTCACCAGCCTCCACTGAGATACACACTTAGAACCAGGGAGAAATAGTTCTTATTCTCCTTATTCTTTACTTTAGGTCGTGGCAGAGGAATATAATCGACTGAAAGACCTTAAGAGGGTGAGCAGACATTTCAATGAAATCTTTCTACATTATAAAGAATTAACTTTTATCACCCCATAATGGAGAATAGACGATGAAACAAATGATCTGTTTTCTCTCTGCTCCTCCCCAGACACCAGACTACCAGGCTAAGAAGCTGGAGTGTCGCAAGTTGAGACACAAACTGTTCCATATCAAACGTGTGGTCAAGGCCTACGACAAGAGCCTTTCTTAAAGCCAAGCTCTCCCTCCAACCCTATCCACCCCCTCTGTCGTCATGACAACACCACACTCCTGGACTAAGAATATGCAGAACACTAAGAATATGCAAAACACTAAGATTATGTAGAATGTTGAAAACCAAAGCTCCCTTCTTGGCATTTACACACACAGACACACACACACACACACACACACACACACACACATATATATTAATGACATGGTTATGTGATTCCTTCTGCCTCGATTAATTTCAGACCAGTTCTCTTCTCTATGTGGATTGCTTCACAGACACTATCGTACACTGCGGGGTTGAAAGACTATATTCATAATACTTCACACGTAACACACAGCCCACTAGCACTGCCATATTCCTAACTGTGCCTAGTAAGTAACATTGTTGTACATGCTTGCCTTGAAACACGGCAGTCTATTTGACTGACTGGGTGTGGTTATAAAAGGTTACTTCAATGTCGTTTCACCTGAGGTCGTCTGTGATAGAGGCATTGGGCCTTTGCTGGTTCCTGTTTGCATTGTTTTATCTCCACAGATAAGGCAGTATCGTAGAAAAGGGCAAGTCACATTGCTGAGTATGCACCAAACCTACTAGAACAAACCCGTGCTGTGTGCTTCAAGCACTCCACAAAAGAAAGCTAAAATACCCGCTGTTTTCTCTAAAAAAAGGACTGAATTCCACCATATATTATGACAGTTGGAGGACCAGCAGTATGTGAACACTCTCGGAGCTGCGTTCGTAAATAAATTCTGGTTATCTACCCGGATTTCAGAGCACTCTAGTCTTTGTGCCAGAGCGCAAATAACTGACATCAGATGAACATGACTGGTGTCAGTTAACGTCGGTAAAAAATAAAGAAAAAAAAGCGTAATTAAATTGTTGCCAGCAGCACAGTTACAGTCACCAACGCACTAGGGTGACATGAAAACAGCATAACCAGCTCTGTCAGGGCGAGTCAAGTGGTCAGAGGGAGGTGTTCTCTCGTTTGTGTCTGGAAGTAGCTAGCAAGCTAGGCAACGTTAGTTTGGGAGCTTGACTACCATTGGGAGGTCAGAACGCACGGAACAACCGTAGTCCTCGGGCCACAGCGTCCAGTGCGCTTCTCTGAACGCTCCGACGAGAGCGAAACGCTCTGAATATACGAACTGACAACACCGCACTCTGAACGTACTCTGGCATTCCAGATTGAATTTACGAACTGACACACTGACAACACCACACTCTGAACGTACTCTGGCATTCCAGATTGAATTTACGAACTGACACACTGACAACACCACACTCTGAACGTACTCTGGCATTCCAGATTGAATTTACGAACTGACACTGACAACACCACACTCTGAACGTACTCTGGCATTACAGATTGAATTTACGAATTGACACACTGACAACACCACACTCTGAACATACTCGGCCATTACAGATTGAATTTAGGAACTGACACTGTGTATTGCCATGACAACCTCAATGTTGTGTTTGAGAAAAGTCGGGCTATGTTTGCAACATTGTCAGTGAAATTACTATTGTACTGTGTCTGCAGATAATTTTCAATATCACCATCTAGACTTCTTCTAAATCTGTTGTCCATTGTGATTAACTGTATATTTTGTATATATTTTGGAGTTAAACAGGATTTAAATGGTGAAGTATTTACTAATAACACAGGATCAAGAGGAACAAAACGCTTTTGTATTTGTCCTATGCATTCTTCATTTTAGGAGCCGTCTGTCTGAATTCCTGCCACGTTCACGCGCCAGTCAGAACTAGGAAACGCTGACATTTCCCACTTGCTAACTGGTTGAACGCGCCGCGGCACGTCTGTAACTTCAACCAGTCAGCAAGTCGGACAGTTTCCTAGTTCCGATTAGTACATGAACGCAGCAATATAGTGACATTTTGGTCAATTTGTACTTACTGAAGAGACAAATGAACTGTTGTCCAGGGTGTTTTCTCAGTGGTCATTCACAATGCACTGATGCTATGCACATATTAATTAACCAATGACGGGGGCAGTATTTTATGAACAATATTTGTCTCATGTGCTCTTTAAACACTGTGGGAAGCATGCATCAATGTGGTAAATGTATCAATAAGCTCAACTCGGTTTTGATTTGATTTCTCTGCTGTGATATAATGATTACCTGTTGATTTATTATGTGTTGTTGTCACTGCTCTGCTAATACACACCTTCTGCAAGGTAATGCTTCTCAATGTCAGTTAGAAAATTATTTACAGCTATTTGGATTATTTGTTATTCATTTGTATTTTCTATGTTTGAATTGATGAGTTTTATGGAGTACAGATTTGTCTCCCCCCCTCATTTATGAGTCTTATTTTTATATGAATTTATTTCCTTTCATGTTACTGTAAAATCTCTTGTAAAAAAGGCATAATTTCTAAAACGTGTTGATTGCCATGAAAAATAATAAACTTCTGTAACTCTTTAACAACGGTAATGTAACAAATACAGTATCCAGGATCCCTTTCCTTTCTCCTACTGCCATCTAAAACTATACTGCTGGTCAAGTTACCAGCTTGTTAACCAGCTAAACATGACTGGACTAGGCTGTTTATTTTTAAACAGATATCTAGCAGCCTGTAAGTACCAGGGGAAACATTTAAGTCTAGCTCCGGTAATACAGTATATCATAGCTTTTGAATGGTTTTCTGCATGGTAAAGTCTGTCTAATCAGACATGCTCATGGTTCTCACAGGGGAGGTGCAATTAAGCGGTCGCTACCTCACTCTTCAGTGAAGAGGAAATTCAGCAACTCTTTGAGGACAGCGGGGGAGAATCTCAATTGGATTTTGTTCGACTCCTTGCAACCTCTTCTCTGTCCTCTTCTTGCCTCCTTTTGAAAGAGACTTTTTTTTATTTTTATTATCGATCAGATTTTCACAACTCATTTACCAATCACATCATGTCTTGTCTTCCGATTTTTTTTTTCTCCCCCACCTGTAAACCCTTGGTGAAGAGTGAAGACAAAGGCCCCCGATGCGTTGGTTTTATCAACTGTTATCAACTTCTACTTTCCTCAAAGAGTTGCTGAGTTACTTCTCCAGTCTCACAGGTGAGGTGAAATGATACAATGTATCCACTTTGCTGGCGATGTGTCCTGCTCAAATAGTTATACAATTATAACAACATCCGAAAGTGAACCAGAAATGAGCCAACAACTTGAACATCTCTCTTTAGTAGGAATACGGTACCCTACAGCAGTGGTTCCCAACCAGGGGTACTAGGACCTGGGGGGTACCTGACCCATCTAGAGGGGGTACTAGGACCTGGAGGTATCTGGCCTATCCAGAGGGGGTACTAGGACCTGGGGAGTACCTGACCTATCTACAGGGGGTACTAGGACCTGGAGGTATCTGGCCTATCCACAGGGGGTACTAGGACCTGGGGGGTACCTGACCTATCCAGAGGGGGTACTATGACCTGGGGGTACCTGACCTATCCAGAGGGGGTACTATGACCTGGAGGTATCTGGCCTATCCACAGGGGGTACTAGGACCTGGAGGTATCTGGCCTGTCCACAGGGGGTACTAGGACCTGGGGGTATCTGGCCTGGCCACAGGGGGTACTAGGACCTGGAGGTATCTGTCCTGTCCACAGGGGGTACTAGGACCTGGGGGTACTTAGCACAGTAACTGAAAAAGGTCTGGAACCAGTCCCCTACAGTAATGTAGTTCTTGATAAAGATCAACAGTGTAGGACTACCTCATGTTTGCCCAATAAAGGGGCTGTGCAGAGAACACAATCAGTGTTCGTCAGACACGGTCACCCTGTTTCTAGACAACTTTAATGTGTTATTTCTTACATTACTCTTCAATTTATTTTCTCAGAACGTTTCCATGTGTGTATTGTTTATTTGTATTGCTCGGTATTACTGCGCTGTTGAAGCTAGAAACAAAAGCATTTCACTGCACCTGCGATAACATCTGCAAATCTGTGTACGTGACCAATAAACTTTAATTTTGATTTGATATCAGCTCTTGTCTAATCAAGCCAGTTTTCAAGCATTCTAAGGACTTTAAGGCTTGTAATCTTCTAAATTTCCATAGATTTAACATGCTTTCATGTTTTAAAAGCCTTATCTAGAATGTTCAAACATTTTAAGTGTTAGTCCAAAATCTCGCTCATGTCTGACAGTTTGCAACAGTCCCATGCTCATGCCCCATACATCAGAAGGTAAACTGTTACTGCCCTCTGGTGGTGGTCTGAAATATTGTTATAGACCCCTTTTTGTTTTGCAAACATTGCTGCACGAGGACGATGCGCACAAGTCGGTGTCAGAACAAAGGGAGTTCTTGTAGATACCAGCAAATAAAGCCTCAATTTACATGTTGTTTATGAGTGCATTTCACACTACTTTTGGATTATAAATGGATTTTAAGGCTCGTATGAATGTCCTGCTTAATATAATATTTGTGTCATTGCAAATCAACTGCATTATACTTTAAAAAAAATAATAAACTTCAACCAGTAAAATGGCTCTTTAGCTAGCTTTTGCTACAGCCTATGTCAATGAGCGTTAGCATTCTAGCTAACAACTGTCGCATCCAAAATAGTGATTTTGCCAAGATCACAACCAAATATAATCTTAGCGATTGTTCAAGCAAGAATCAAAACATAATTGTAAGTGTATGATAACCTCAAAAAGTTATTTTATTTAGAAGTAATAACAAAGAATGGGCTATGTGTATGGGCGCAGACGGCGATGGCTTTCTTACTGCCTCCAGCAGTTTGCGCATCTGTGCGTGATGTCAAAAGGATCTATTGAACAAAGTATTTCATGATTTGGTGCTCAGGACCATGTTTCATTTTTTCTCTTCCCCCCATAGAGATCCCGTATTTACAAAATTATACTAATTGGCCAGATGGTGGCGCTATAACAAACGATTGATAAAGCACAATTTGAAAGGTTACGTCTCTAATCCCATTTGACATAAAATCATGAAATTCGGTACATTGTTCCCTCTCTTCACAAGGAACAATTTGGCCTTAGGCACCTACACCTACAAGGTCTGCAGTGATGAATTTTCCTCCATTTTGAATGTTGGGAAAAACACTTAAAATGCTACTCCTCTGGCGCCGAATGACTGATCTGCATGAAAGTTGGTGTGTGGCAACAATGGACAAAGCGCTCCCAACACACTATTTTTCAGAGGTGTACTTAAAACAACCTATTGACCAATAAACATTCACGTGGGAGTGGCCTCCACAAATGCATATAAATCAGTCAAGGATATTCGTATTGTAACAAAACTTGGCACACATGTTGCAAACCCTGTCAAAGGGGGTTGCCATAGTAATCAACTGTACATACGTTAGTCACACGCAATATTTCAGACACCACTGGCCTGATTTTGACGGAACTTGGATGAATGATGTGTCTTGCCATAGAGATCAGTCATTTACAAAATTACACTAATTGGCCCAAAGGCAGCAATGCATCATTCACGTGGGACGATGTCATCAAAAACCTGTTCTCCTACAGTCGAAGTCGGAAGTTTACATACACCTTAGCCAAATAGATTTAAACTCAGTTTTTCACAATTCCTGACATTTTTAATCCTAGTAATAATTCCCTGTTTTAGCTCAGTTAGGATCACCACTTTATTTTAAGAATATAAAATATCAGAATAAAAGCAGAGAGAATGATTTATCTCAGCTTTAATTTCTTTCATCACATTCCCAGTGGGTCAGAAGATAACATACACTCAATTAGTATTTGGTAGCATTGCCTTAATTCTTTAACTTGGGTCAAACCCCCATGCTTCACGGTTGGGATGGTGTTCTTTAGCTTGCAATCATCCCTCTTATTCCTCCAAACATAACAATGGTAATTATGGCCAAACAGTTCTAGTTTTGTTTCATCAGACCAGAGGACATTTCTCCAAAAAGTATGATCTTTGCCCCCATGTGTAGTTGCAAACTGTAGTCTGTCTTTTTTATGGTGGTTTTGGAGCAGTGGCTTCTTCCTTGCTGAGCAGCCTTTCAGGTAATGTTGATATAGGACTCGTTTTACTGTGGATATAGATACTTTTGAACATGTTTCCTCCAGCATCTTCACAGGGTCCTTTGCTGTTGCTCTGGGATTGATTTGCACTTTTCGCACCAAAGTACTTTCATCTCTAGGAGACAGAACGTGTCTCCTTGCTGAGCGGTATGACGGCTGTGTGGTCTTTTTTTTTTGTTGGAAAAACTACTTGTGTCATGCACAAAGTATTTGTCCTCACCGACTTGCCAAAACTATAGTTTGTTAACAAGAAACATGTGGAGTGGTTGAAAAACAAGTTTTATTGACTCCAACCTAAGTGTATGTAAACTTCAGACTTCAACTGTATTTTACTGTATGCATTCAAGGAACAAGCTCAGAACATTAAAGTGCAGGTTTCACAGACCCAGATTAAGTCTAGTCCTGGATTAACAATCACTTTCAATAGAGATTATCCATTAACAATGCTTTTAAATCCAGGAGGAGGTTAAATCTGGTTCCTGCAATCTGTCCCTAAATGTAAAAACGGGGCTAATAAATTGTAATAGAAAATATAACATGAATTGTATGGGAGGATTCTCCATAGATCCTGTTCCTGCAGTCAATCGCCCTCTAGTGGCCTCATGGGTGGAATGTTAATGTTTTTCATGATGTAATAACTAATAAACATCTATTTTTTAAAATTGCAGAAAGTCCATTGTTTCCATGTCAACCGGTTTGTTATATTTCAGTTTTCTGTGATGTATATAGAAAGTCTAATATTGGGATGCAACCTCAACATGGAATACATTTCAACTGTATCTGACATGGTACAGGTGTCTTCTTTTGTTAAGCCCATAACCATTTTTTAATAATATAAAGGGTGGTATATT
Organism: Oncorhynchus mykiss; assembly: GCF_057628025.1. Taxonomy (NCBI): domain Eukaryota; kingdom Metazoa; phylum Chordata; class Actinopteri; order Salmoniformes; family Salmonidae; genus Oncorhynchus; species Oncorhynchus mykiss. Next base: position 89,362,761 of record NC_143026.1, on the reverse strand, counting down.
AATTTAATATTCTGTTTGATTTGAATGAAAAATGACCACACAACCACATTGGTCTTTGAGATGGTCCTTTATTCATTAGGCAATACACAACATTTGGCATTACTGACATTCTCCATGGACTCATGAATGACCCAATAAATTATTAACTAAGTGTGCTTGCTGCAGCAGTTGTAGAAGCAGTAAAAGCAGCCAGTACACCAAGCACGCCTGCAGTACCAGTTAACACATTATTCAGGAAGTCATCGGCCTATAAGGAAAAAGACAAAGAAAAATAATAATTAAAATGGAGTGCATCTCCTCAAGCAAAGCATTCATTAGAATATTCTCTCATTATACTATCATGGCTACCTGTTTGGACTTTGATTTGCCATAACGGAGGAAAGTAACAAAATGCTCGCAGTTGTTTCCAAGGAGGTCATATTTTATTGTGCTGCCTCTCAATTTGTCCACATCCCCCATAATGACGTCAGTCGGCCTTGGTTTGTACTCGTCATCCAGGTAGTTGTTGATTTTGTAAGTATTCCCTGCTGCCACATCCTGTAATGTCTCGATTGTAACCGTGCCTTTACAGGCAACACTGCCGCTGAATGAGCTAACACTGCAGAAAGATACTCTTGAAGGTCCATCTACAAAATGGGAAGAAATAAAAAGGTGTGAGTGTGTGTGTGTGTGTGCGTGTGTGTGTGTGTGTGTGTGTGCGCGTGTGTGTGTGTTTTGCTGATGAGAGAACTAAAGAGACATAGACAGCACAGCAGATGCTGTAGCTGATTGAATACGTTCATAAACTTCTGACTATCGACCATGTTCAGATATCAGTTTTACTGTGGTGTTAGGGGCAGCAGGTAGCCTAGTGGTTAGAGCATTGGGCCAGTACTCTGCTGTTAGGGGCAGCAGGTAGCCTAGTGGTTAGAGCATTGGGCCAGTACTCTGCTGTTAGGGGCAGCAGGTAGTCTAGTGGTTAGAGCATTGGGCCAGTACTCTGCTGTTAGGGGCAGCAGGTAGCCTAGTGGTTGGAGCATTGGGCCAGTACTCTGCTGTTAGGGGCAGCAGGTAGCCTAGTGGTTAGAGCATTGGGCCAGTACTCTGCTGTTAGGGGCAGCAGGTAGCCTAGTGGTTAGAGCATTGGGCCAGTACTCTGCTGTTAGGGGCAGCAGGTAGCCTAGTGGTTAGAGCATTGGGCCAGTACTCTGCTGTTAGGGGCAGCAGGTAGCCTAGTGGTTAGAGCATTGGGCCAGTACTCTGCTGTTAGGGGCAGCAGGTAGCCTAGTGGTTAGAGCATTGGGCCAGTACTCTGCTGTTAGGGGCAGCAGGTAGCCTAGTGGTTAGAGCATTGGGCCAGTACTCTGCTGTTAGGGGCAACAGGTAGTCTAGTGGTTAGAGCATTGGGCCAGTACTCTGCTGTTAGGGGCAGCAGGTAGCCTAGTGGTTAGAGCATTGGGCCAGTACTCTGCTGTTAGGGGCAGCAGGTAGCCTAGTGGTTGGAGCATTGGGCCAGTACTCTGCTGTTAGGGGCAGCAGGTAGCCTAGTGGTTAGAGCATTGGGCCAGTACTCTGCTGTTAGGGGCAGCAGGTAGTCTAGTGGTTAGAGCATTGGGCCAGTACTCTGCTGTTAGGGGCAGCAGGTAGTCTAGTGGTTAGAGCATTGGGCCAGTACTCTGCTGTTAGGGGCAGCAGGTAGTCTAGTGGTTAGAGCATTGGGCCAGTACTCTGCTGTTAGGGGCAGCAGGTACCCTAGTGGTTAGAGCATTGGGCCAGTACTCTGCTGTTAGGGGCAGCAGGTAGTCTAGTGGTTAGAGCATTGGGCCAGTACTCTGCTGTTAGGGGCAGCAGGTAGCCTAGTGGTTAGAGCATTGGGCCAGTACTCTGCTGTTAGGGGCAGCAGGTAGTCTAGTGGTTAGAGCATTGGGCCAGTACTCTGCTGTTAGGGGCAGCAGGTAGCCTAGTGGTTAGAGCATTGGGCCAGTACTCTGCTGTTAGGGGCAGCAGGTAGTCTAGTGGTTAGAGCATTGGGCCAGTACTCTGCTGTTAGGGACAGCAGGTAGCCTAGTGGTTAGAGCATTGGGCCAGTACTCTGCTGTTAGGGGCAGCAGGTAGTCTAGTGGTTAGAGCATTGGGCCAGTACTCTGCTGTTAGGGGCAGCAGGTAGTCTAGTGGTTAGAGCATTGGGCCAGTACTCTGCTGTTAGGGGCAGCAGGTAGCCTAGTGGTTAGAGTATTGGGCCAGTACTCTGCTGTTAGGGGCAGCAGGTAGTCTAGTGGTTAGAGCATTGGGCCAGTACTCTGCTGTTAGGGGCAGCAGGTAGTCTAGTGGTTAGAGCATTGGGCCAGTACTCTGCTGTTAGGGGCAGCAGGTAGTCTAGTGGTTAGAGCATTTGGCCAGTACTCTGCTGTTAGGGGCAGCAGGTAGCCTAGTGGTTAGAGCATTGGGCCAGTACTCTGCTGTTAGGGGCAGCAGGTAGCCTAGTGGTTAGAGCATTGGGCCAGTACTCTGCTGTTAGCGGTAACAGGTAGCCTAGTGGTTGGAGCATTGGGCCAGTACTCTGCTGTTAGGGGTAGCAGGTAGCCTAGTGGTTAGAGCATTGGGCCAGTACTCTGCTGTTAGGGGTAGCAGGTAGCCGAGTGGTTGGAGCATTGGGCCAGTACTCTGCTGTTAACATTTGACTTCAGATGATGTTTACACCCTGCCCCAATTCTGGAATTCGAATATCGGCTACAACAAAAACATTTCCAGAAAAACATCATACCTGGAACTACCAAATGGATGACCTTTCCATGTCCAATGTCCAGAGCCCAGTGTTTGTATTGACCTCTGTTGATCTCAATCATGTCACCAATCTCCATCTAAGAATAAGGTGGTTAAGAAGACATGTAATTATGTAACATCCCACACACACAGTCCTGTTTTACTAACCTATTTTCTCCAACACTAATCCTAACCCTAAACCTGGTCCCCACAAGTATAGTTAAACATGTTCACACACACAAACTCCTTTTACGGAACTGTTGATTAATAGTAATTAGTATTAGTCAGAGATCAGCAACAGTACTTACTGTGGTCGGACTCCTGGTTTATATGTGAATGTTTCACTGTGGGTTGTGTCTAATGAAAAAAAAGTTTCCCTTAGATTACAAGGTCCACAACCAACATCCTGCTATTCAACTGAACTATTTGAAACCCGAGCGTTCTTGCAACTAGCTCTACCTCTGCTGAGTCTGTTGGTAAGGATATTGTGTGAAACAGAAGTATCTTCCCTCCACCAGATAGATGGACATGTGACCATCCCCAGCACACACATAAGGTGGGTAAGAAGACATTCAATTATGTAACCCCTCTCCCCCCTAAACCCTAACCCAAAGCTCAGCAACAGTACTTAAAAAAACATCGCCCTTTGATTACAAGATCCAAACTAACATCCTGTTATTCAACTTAACTCTTTGAGACCCGAGCGTTCTTGCAACTAGCTCTACCTCTGGTTTAGAATGTTTGTTTCTCAATAAAATGTTTTCTACATAATCACTACTTCAGAAAGGAAACACCTCGTACAAATATGTTTAACCATTTATTAAAGAATGAATAAGGCAAGTCTTGACTCTGCTCCTTCAGGGTAGATCACAGCAGAATGCTTTGTTTAGATATGATCAAATAGACCAGCTAAAGTCATCCTACCATTACAAGACTGTATACTATAGACCAGCTAGAGTATCCTACCATTACAAGTCTGTATACTATAGACCAGCTATACTCCTACCATTACAAGACTGTATACTATAGACCAGCTAAAGTCCTCCTACCATTACAAGTCTGTATACTATAGACCAGCTAAAGTCATCCTACCATTACAAGACTGTATACTATAGACCAGCTAAAGTCATCCTACCATTACAGACTGTATACTATAGACCAGCTGAAGTCCTCCTACCATTACAGACTGTATACTATAGACCAGCTAAAGTCATCCTACCATTACAGACTGTATACTATAGACCAGCAAAAGTCATCCTACCATTACAAGACTGTATGCTATAGACCAGCTAAAGTCATCCTACCATTACAGTCTGTATACTATAGACCAGCTAAAGTCATCCTACCATTACAAGACTGTATACTATAGACCAGCTAAAGTCATCCTACCATTACAGTCTGTATACTATAGACCAGCTGAAGTCCTCCTACCATTACAGACTGTATACTATAGACCAGCTAAAGTCATCCTACCATTACAGACTGTATACTATAGACCAGCTAAAGTCATCCTACCATTACAGACTGTACACTATAGACCAGCTAAAGTCATCCTACCATTACAGACTGTATACTATAGACCAGCTATAGTCCTACCATTACAGACTGTATACTATAGACCAGATAAAGTCATCCTACCATTACAGACGGTATACTATAGACCAGCTATAGTCCTACCATTACATACTGTATACTATAGACCAGCTATAGTCCTACCATTACAAGACTGTATACTATAGACCAGCTAAAGTCATCCTACCATTACAGACTGTATACTATAGACCAGCTAAAGTCATCCTACCATTACAGACTGTATACTATAGACCAGCTAAAGTCATCCTACCATTTCAAGACTGTATACTATAGACCAGCTAAAGTCATCCTACCATTACAAGACTGTATACAGTAGACCAGCTAAAGGTATCCTACCATTACAGACTGTACACTGTAGACCAGCTAAAGTCATCCTACCATTACAAGACTGTATACTATAGACCAGCTAAAGTCATCCTACCATTACAAGACTGTATACTATAGACCAGCTAAAGTCATCCTACCATTACAAGACTGTATACTGTAGACCAGCTAAAGTCATCCTACCATTACAAGACTGTATTCTATAGACCTGCTAAAGTCATCCTACCATTACAAGACTGTACACTATAGACCAGCTAAAGTCCTCCTACCATTACAGACTGTATACTATAGACCAGCTAAAGTCATCCTACCATTACAGACTGTATACTATAGACCAGCTAAAGTCATCCTACCATTACAAGACTGTATACTATAGACCAGCTAAAGTCATCCTACCATTACAAGACTGTATACTATAGACCAGCTAAAGTCATTTTACCATTACAGACTGTACACTATAGACCAGCTAAAGTCATCTTACCATTAAAAGACTGTATACTATAGACCAGCTAAAGTCATCCTACCATTACAAGACTGTTTACTATAGACCAGCTAAAGTCATCCTACCATTACAAGACTGTATACTATAGACCAGCTAAAGTCCAACTACCATTACAGACTGTATACTATAGACCAGCTAAAGTCATCCTTCCATTACAAGACTGTATACTATAGACCAACTAAAGTCCTCCTACCATTACAGACTGTATACTATAGACTAGCTAAAGTCATCCTACCATTACAGACTGTATACTTTAGACCAGCTAAAGTAATCCTACCATTACAGACTGTACACTATAGACCAGCTAAAATTATCCTACCATTACAAGACTGTATAATATAGACCAGCTAAAGTCATCCTACCATTACAAGACTGTATACCATAGACCAGCTAAAGTCCTCCTACCATTACAAGACTGTATACTATAGACCAGCTAAAGTCATCCTACCATTACTAGACTGTATACTATAGACCAGCTAAAGTCATCCTACCATTACTAGACTGTATACTATAGACCAGCTAAAGTCATCCTACCATTACAAGACTGTATACTATAGACCAGCTAAAGTCATTTTTCATGATGTAAAAACTAATGAAAATTTTTTTTAAACTGCAGAAAATCCATTGTTTCGATGTCAAATGGTTTTGTTATATTTCAGTCTTCTGTGATGTATATAAAGTCTAATTTTGGGATGCAAACTTAAAATGGAATACATATCAATGTATCTGATATGGTAGAGGTGTCTTCTTTTGTTAAGCCAATAACCATGCGTGTGAAGTGTATACTTGTTTCTATGTAGATTTGTTTAGGACTACCCAGAAACAATCTGTGTGACGCTGATTTAGCCCATGCAGTACAAGGTTAATCAAGGTAATGTTTTGATACTATAAAGTCTAGTATATTAATTTAATATTCTGTTGGATTAGAATGAAAAATGACCACACAACCACATTGGTCTTTGAGATCGTCCTTTATTCATTAGGCTTTAAACTACATTTTGCATCACAGGCATTCATGCACTCATGAGACCCAAGTTACCTATTTATTATCTGTTTTTTGTGCAAGAGTCAAACTAGCCACTCCAAGCATGGCTAAAATACTAAGAATTTCTTCATGAAATCAACTGCCTATAAGGAAAAAAAGACAAGCATAAAACAAATTAATATGGAGTGCATCTCATCAAGCAAAGCGTTAATTAGAATATTCTCTCAATTATACTGTCATGGCTACCTGTTTGGACTCTGATTGGCCGTAACGGAGGAAAGTAACAAAATGCTCGCAGTTGTTTCCAAGGAGGTCATATGATATTCTGTGGCCTTTCAGGATGCCCACATCCCCCATAATGACGTCAGTCCTCCTTGGTTTGTACTTGTTATCCAGGTAGTTGTTTATGTTGTAAGGATTTCCGTCTGCCACAGCCATTAATGTATCTATTGAAATCATGCCTTTACAGGAAACCCTGGGTGAGCTGGATGAGAAAGCACTCCAGAAACCTGAAGACCCATCTACAAAACAGGAGGAAAGGACAAGGTTTGTGTGTTGTCAAACTTTATCAATAAGAATTTTAATAATGGAGCGGTCAACATCCACCTGAACACACTGCTATTCTCTGTTTATTATCCTTTCATAGTCACTTTACCTCTACCTACATGTACATATTACCTCAACTAAAATGTACCCCTTCACATTGACTCTGTACCGGTACCCCCTGTATTTTGCCTCCACATTGACTCTGTGCCGGTTCCCCCTGTATATAACCTCCACATTGACTCCGTACCGGTTCCCCCTGTATATAGCCTCCACATTGACTCCGTACCGGAACCCCCTGTATATAGCCTCCACATTGACTCCGTACCGGTTCCCCCTGTATATAGCCTCCACATTGACTCTGTCCCGGTTCCCCCTGTATATAGCCTCCACATTGACTCTGTACCGGTACCCCCTGTATATAGCCTCCACATTGACTCTGTACCGGTACCCCCTGTATATAGCCTCCACATTGACTCTGTACCGGTACCCCGTGTATATAGCCTGCACATTGACTCTGTACCGGTACCCCCTGAATACAGTGGGGCAAAAAAGTATTTAGACAGCCACCAATTGTGCAAGTTCTCCCACTTAAAAAGATGAGAGGCCTGTAAATTTCATTATAGATACACTTCAACTATTACAGACAAAATGAGGGAAAAAAATCCAGAATATCACATTGTAGGATTTTTTATGAATTGATTTGCAAATTATGGTGGAAAATAAGTATTTTTGTACTCAATGTGAATATAAACCATGTGTGGCATGATCTTTATAACGTCGTATATTTCTCATATGGCTATCCACAGGATTCCCTCGCAAGATAAGCTGTTATCTTGACCTATGGGAATATTCTACTTATCTAACTGGCAACAGTAAGCAGTACGAACCCAGCCGCCGTGGAGACGCATCGCCGGGTGATAGGGACTACCAAGACTGTATACTATGTCCTATGTATACTGTATACTATGTACTATGCATACTGTATACTATGTACTATGTATACTGTATACTATGTATACTGTATACTACAGTGCCTTGCGAAAGTATTCGGCCCCCTTGAACTTTGCGACCTTTTGCCACATTTCAGGCTTCATCTCCGTCCCAGTCTCAGGTCTTTTGCAGAATCCATCAGGTTTTCTTCCAGAATGGTCCTGTATTTGGCTCCATCCATCTTCCCATCAATTTTAACCATCTTCCCTGTCCCTGCTGAAGAAAAGCAGGCCCAAACCATGATGCTGCCACCACCATATTTGACAGTGGGGATGGTGTGTTCACGATGATGAGCTGTGTTGCTTTTATGCCAAACATAACGTTTTGCATTGTTGCCAAAAAGTTCAATTTTGGTTTCATCTGACCAGAGCACCTTCTTCCACATGTTTGGTGTGTCTCCCAGGTGGCTTGTGGCAAACTTTAAACAACACTTTTTATGGATATCTTTAAGAAATGGCTTTCTTCTTGCCACTCTTCCATAAAGGCCAGATTTGTGCAATATACGACTGATTGTTGTCCTATGGACAGAGTCTCCCACCTCAGCTGTAGATCTCTGCAGTTCATCCAGAGTGATCATGGGCCTCTTGGCTGCATCTCTGATCAGTCTTCTCCTTGTATGAGCTGAAAGTTTAGAGGGACGGCCAGGTCTTGGTAGATTTGCAGTGGTCTGATACTCCTTCCATTTCAATATTATCGCTTGCACAGTGCTCCTTGGGATGTTTAAAGCTTGGGAAATCTTTTTGTATCCAAATCCGGCTTTAAACTTCTTCACAACAGTATCTCGGACCTGCCTGGTGTGTTCCTTGTTCTTCATGATGCTCTCTGCGCTTTTAATGGACCTCTGAGACTATCACAGTGCAGGTGCATTTATACGGAGACTTGATTACACACAGGTGGATTGTATTTATCATCATTAGTCATTTAGGTCAACATTGAATCATTCAGAGATCCTCACTGAACTTCTGGAAAGAGTTTGCTGCACTGAAAGTAAAGAGGCTGAATAATTTTGCACGCCCAATTTTTCAGTTTTTGATTTGTTAAAAAAGTTTTAAATATCCAATAAATGTCATTCCACTTCATGATTGTGTCCCACTTGTTGTTTATTCTTCACAAAAAAATACAGTTTTATATCTTTATGTTTGAAGCCTGAAATGTGGCAAAAGGTCGCAAAGTTCAAGGGGGCCGAATACTTTCGCAAGGCACTGTATGTACTATGTATACTGTATACTATGGGTGAATATTAACCATGTGTAGCATAATCTTTGCAACATTCAGTATGTCTTATGTCTCATATGACGCTCCGCAGGATTCCTTCCTTTACAAAAAGGATTCGCCAGATGGTGGCGCTATAACAAGCGATTGAAAATGCACATTTTGAAAGGTCACGTCCCTAGTCCCGTTTGACCTGAAATCATGAAATTCGGTACATAGTTCCCTCTCTTCACAAGGAACAATTTGGCCTTAGGCACCTACACCTACAAGGTCTGCAGTGATGAATTTTCCTCCATTTTGAATGTTGGGAAAAATACTTAAAATGCTACTCCTCTGGCGCCGAATGACTGATCTGCATGAAAGTTGGTGTGTGGCAACAATGGACAAAGCTCTCTCAACACACTATTTTTCAGAGGTGTACTTAAAACAACCTGGCCGCTATTGACCAATAAACATTCACGTGGGCGTGGTCTGCCACAAATGCATATAAATCAGTCAAGGATATTCGTATTGTAACAAAACTTGGCACACATGTTGCAAACCCTGTCAAAGGGGGTTGCCATAGTAATCAACTGTACATACGTTAGTCACACGCAATATTTCAGACACCACTGGCCTGATTTTGACGGAACTTGGATGAATGATGTGTCTTGCCATAGAGATCAGTCATTTACAAAATTACACTAATTGGCCCAAAGGTAGCAATGCATCATTCACGTGGGACGATGTCATCAAAAACCTGTTCTCCTACAGTCGAGGTCGGAAGTTTACATACACCTTAGCCAAATAGATTTAAACTCAGTTTTTCACAATTCCTGACATTTTTAATCCTAGTAATAATTCCCTGTTTTAGCTCAGTTAGGATCACCACTTTATTTTAAGAATATAAAATGTCAGAATAAAAGCAGAGAGAATGATTTATCTCAGCTTTAATTTCTTTCATCACATTCCCAGTGGGTCAGAAGATAACATACACTCAATTAGTATTTGGTAGCATTGCCTTAATTCTTTAACTTGGGTCAAACCCCCATGCTTCACGGTTGGGATGGTGTTCTTTAGCTTGCAATCATCCCTCTTATTCCTCCAAACATAACAATGGTAATTATGGCCAAACAGTTCTAGTTTTGTTTCATCAGACCAGAGGACATTTCTCCAAAAAGTATGATCTTTGCCCCCATGTGTAGTTGCAAACTGTAGTCTGTCTTTTTTATGGTGGTTTTGGAGCAGTGGCTTCTTCCTTGCTGAGCAGCCTTTCAGGTAATGTTGATATAGGACTCGTTTTACTGTGGATATAGATACTTTTGAACATGTTTCCTCCAGCATCTTCACAGGGTCCTTTGCTGTTGCTCTGGGATTGATTTGCACTTTTCGCACCAAAGTACTTTCATCTCTAGGAGACAGAACGTGTCTCCTTCCTTAGCAGTATGACGGCTGTGTGGTCTTTTTTTTTTGTTGGAAAAACTACTTGTGTCATGCACAAAGTATTTGTCCTCACCGACTTGCCAAAACTATAGTTTGTTAACAAGAAACATGTGGAGTGGTTGAAAAACAAGTTTTATTGACTCCAACCTAAGTGTATGTAAACTTCAGACTTCAACTGTATTTTACTGTATCCATTCAAGGAACAAGCTCAGAACATTAAAGTGCAGGTTTCACAGACCCAGATTAAGTCTAGTCCTGGATTAACAATCACTTTCAATAGAGATTATCCATTAACAATGCTTTGAAATCCAGGAGGAGGTTAAATCTGGTTCCTGCAATCTGTCCCTAAATGTAAAAACGGGGCTAATAAATTGTAATAGAAAATATAACATGAACTGTATGGGAGGATTCTCCATAGATCCTGTTCCTGCAGTCAATCGCCCTCTAGTGGCCTCATGGGTGGAATGTTAATGTTTTTCATGATGTAATAACTAATAAACATCTATTTTTTTAAACTGCAGAAAGTCCATTGTTTCCATGTCAACCGGTTTGTTATATTTCAGTTTTCTGTGATGTATATAGAAAGTCTAATATTGGGATGCAACCTCAACATGGAATACATTTCAACTGTATCTGACATGGTACAGGTGTCTTCTTTTGTTAAGCCCATAACCATTTTTTAATAATATAAAGGGTGGTATATTAATTTAATATTCTGTTTGATTTGAATGAAAAATGACCACACAACCACATTGGTCTTTGAGATGGTCCTTTATTCATTAGGCAATACACAACATTTGGCATTACTGACATTCTCCATGGACTCATGAATGACCCAAGAAATTATTTACTAAGTGTGCTTGCTGCAGCAGCTGTAGAAGCAGCAAAAGCAGCCAGTACACCAAGCACGCCTACAGTACCAGTTAACACATCCTTCAGGAAGTCATCGGCCTATAAGGAAAAAGACAAAGAAAAATAATAATTAAAATGGAGTGCATCTCCTCAAGCAAAGCATTAATTAGAATATTCTCTCATTATACTATCATGGCTACCTGTTTGGACTTTGATTTGCCATAACGGAGGAAAGTAACAAAATGCTCGCAGTTGTTTCCAAGGAGGTCATATTTTATTGTGCTGCCTCTCAATTTGTCCACATCCCCCATAATGACGTCAGTCGGCCTTGGTTTGTACTCGTCATCCAGGTAGTTGTTGATTTTGTAAGTATTCCCTGCTGCCACATCCTGTAATGTCTCGATTGTAACCGTGCCTTTACAGGCAACACTGCCGCTGAATGAGCTAAAACTGCAGAAAGCTACTTTTGAAGGTCCATCTACAAAATGGGAAGAAATAAAAAGGTGTGAGTGTGTGTGTGTGTGCGTGTGTGTGTGTGTGTGTGTGTGCGCGTGTGTGTGTGTGTGTTTTGCTGATGAGAGAACTAAAGAGACATAGACAGCACAGCAGATGCTGTAGCTGATTGAATACGTTCATAAACTTCTGACTATCGACCATGTTCAGATATCAGTTTTACTGTGGTTTTAGGGGCAGCAGGTAGCCTAGTGGTTAGAGCATTGGGCCAGTACTCTGCTGTTAGGGGCAGCAGGTAGCCTAGTGGTTAGAGCATTGGGCCAGTACTCTGCTGTTAGGGGCAGCAGGTAGTCTAGTGGTTAGAGCATTGGGCCAGTACTCTGCTGTTAGGGGCAGCAGGTAGCCTAGTGGTTAGAGCATTGGGCCAGTACTCTGCTGTTAGGGGTAGCAGGTAGTCTAGTGGTTAGAGCATTGGGCCAGTACTCTGCTGTTAGGGGTAGCAGGTAGTCTAGTGGTTAGAGCATTGGGCCAGTACTCTGCTGTTAGGGGCAGCAGGTAGCCTAGTGGTTAGAGCATTGGGCCAGTACTCTGGTGTTAGGGGTAGCAGGTAGTCTAGTGGTTAGAGCATTGGGCCAGTACTCTGCTGTTAGGGGTAGCAGGTAGTCTAGTGGTTAGAGCATTGGGCCAGTACTCTGCTGTTAGGGGTAGCAGGTAGTCTAGTGGTTAGAGCATTGGGCCAGTACTCTGCTGTTAGGGGTAGCAGGTAGTCTAGTGGTTAGAGCATTGGGCCAGTACTCTGCTGTTAGGGGTAGCAGGTAGTCTAGTGGTTAGAGCATTGGGCCAGTACTCTGCTGTTAGGGGCAGCAGGTAGTCTAGTGGTTAGAGCATTGGGCCAGTACTCTGCTGTTAGGGGCAGCAGGTAGCCTAGTGGTTAGAGCATTGGGCCAGTACTCTGCTGTTAGGGGTAGCAGGTAGTCTAGTGGTTAGAGCATTGGGCCAGTACTCTACTGTTAGGGGCAGCAGGTAGCCTAGTGGTTAGAGCGTTGGGCCAGTACTTTGCTGTTAGGGGCAGCAGGTAGTCTAGTGGTTAGAGCATTGGGCCAGTACTCTACTGTTAGGGGTAGCAGGTAGTCTAGTGGTTAGAGCATTGGGCCAGTACTCTACTGTTAGGGGCAGCAGGTAGCCTAGTGGTTAGAGCGTTGGGCCAGTACTTTGCTGTTAGGGGCAGCAGGTAGTCTAGTGGTTAGAGCATTGGGCCAGTACTCTGCTGTTAGGGGCAGCAGGTAGTCTAGTGGTTAGAGCATTGGGCCAGTACTCTGC